>NC_079193.1:93079475-93239475 GCF_029499605.1 Hyla sarda | reverse complement strand
GAATGAGACAGCCTGGAGCTGGCATCAGCATGAGGAGAACATATGGTGGCAGTATGAAACAGACTGAAGGTGGCATCAGCAGCATCAGGAGTCCTGAAAGTGTTCCTTAACATAGTGGGGCTGTGGGTGGCAATACTAGTACCCAGTGACAAAGGTGGGTAAAAAAAAAAGAGAATTTGGCATCAGATGTGTGGTATCAGGCAGGTGGCAGGATCAGACTAGTAGCTGAAGCAGGTAGGCAGAAGAAAACGGTATTTTTTGTAAAAGTGTTAGTGTGCACAAGTAAGTATTGAGGATATGCATGATGTAAAACGTAACTTTGAATAATATTCTTAGGATAAAATATAAGTACCCACATTTGTTTTTTAAATCAAACAAAAGGAAAATTTGAGCAAAAAACACCATGTGCCACCTACACCACCAAGTATTGATGTGATGCAAAGACCTCTAAAAGGTGGAAGGGAATGGTTAATTGTATGGTTAATTGTAGCCGGTGGGGGTAAAAACTTCCTCTGTAAGGCCCTATTCTCGCATTATTAATTCCCTTCTTGGCAAGTGTTACTCTCCCTAAAAAGGGCGACCCCACACAGGAACCTCTCCCTATTTCTACCACTGCAAACACTGACATTTCCCAGGGTTTTTAGCTGGAAATAGGGAGAGGTTCCTGTGTGGGGCCGCCCTTTTTAGGGGGGAACTGTGTAGGGGTATGTGTACATGTAGTGTTTTACCCTTTATTTTTTGTTACTCAGCGTAGTGAAGTGTTTTTAGGGTACATACATATGGGCAGGGGTTCACAGCGAGATTCCCGCTGGGAGTTTGACCTACAGCGGAAAATTAGCTGCATCTCAAACTTGCAGCGAAAAACTCGCTGTAAACCCCCGCCCGTGTGAATGTACCCTGTACATTTGCATGGGGGGGGGGGGTCAAACCTTTAGCCGTTGCAAATCTACAAATACCAGCATGCCTTTTGGCTGTCCGTGCATTCTAGGGGTTGTAGTTATGCAACAGCTGGAGGCACACTGGTTGCAAAACACAAAGTTTGTTACTTAACTCAGTGTTTTGCAACCAGTGTGCCTCCAGCTGTTGCAAAACTACAACTCCCAGCATGTATGGTCTATCAGTGCATGCTGGGAATTGTAGTTTGCAAGAGATGGAGGCAAACTGGTTGCAAAAAAAACGAGTTAGGGAACAAACTCTGTGTTTCGCAACCAGTGTGCCTTCAGCTGTTGCAAAACTACAACTCTCAGCATGCAGTGACAGCTGAAGAGCATGCTGGGACTTGTAGTTATGCAACAGCTTGAAGCATACTACTAAAACTCAAAGCATGCCCTTTGGCTGTCCATGCATGCTTGGGGTTGTAGTTATGCAACAGCTGGAGGCACACCGGTTGCAAAACACTGAGAGTTTGTTACTTAACTCAGTGTATCCCAACAAGTGTGCCTCCACTGCCACCGCTGCCTCCTTACTGCCGCCGGTCCCGCTGCTGCCCTCCGGCAGTCCCACCTCGATAGCTGATCCCTCACCACTCCGGCACCCACTGCCATCTTCCCCCCGCTCTGCCCGGATATCCAGGGGCGGGCAGAACGGGGATTTCAACTTTAACCCCCCTGCCCCCCACTGCCATTGGTTGTTCAGTCCTAACCGACCAATGGCAGAGGATAGGAGGAGGTGGCACCACTGCCACCTCACTCCTATCCTTCAGGATGGTCGGAGCTGTTTCTGACAGCTCCGATCATTCCTATTTTCCAAGCTTTTGGTTCATCAGAGACCCAATCAGCCCGGAATCGCTGCAAATCACCGATCTGAATTCTCTCCCCGGGGTTTGCACGAGGTGCCTGCTGAATGATTTCAGCAGGCATCCCAGTCTAATCCCCACCCGGCACGCAACAGGGACTGAAATTCCCACGGGCATACAGGTCGGCCCTTGGTCCTTAAGTACCAGGGAGGAAGTGTGTACCTGTATGCCCCTAGTCCCCAACAAGTTAAAGTCTCATGCAAATCTATGGGAAATGTATGTTCCGGCATAACTTCCGCACGGTTGGAGATATTTCAATAATACCTGGTCACATGTTACTTATATGTCAAATCAAAATATATGATAGTTAAATTAACCCTTACCTACACCCTAATATAAAAGACAGGTTTTTGTTTCAAGTCGCATGCAAGTATATAGGACTTCTGGTAACTTACTCCACAAGCTCCGGTCTGCATCTTCTGGTGAATGTGTCAGTCCAGCTTGCTAGCCACACCCACTATGCATGTCAAGCCCCACCTCACAAAAACACGCCCACTGTTTAAGCCACACCCCCTTTATTTTCTACCCTTTTTGTGCATCGGTCTGGCTTGCAAATTATGCCCCTTTACACAAAGCCATGTTCCCCTCTATTTTTGGCTTACAATATCTTCATCACAACTCGCTCCCATCTGAGGACGGGATATGAGGATGGGACATTAGGACGGGATATGAGGATGTGATATGAGAACGGGATATGAGGACAGGAAATGAGGATGGGATATGAGGACGGGATATGAGGATGGGATATGAAGACGGGATATGAGGATGAGATATGAGGTTGGGATATGAGGATGGGATATGAGGTTGGGATATGAGGATGGGATATGAAGATTGGATATGAGGTTGGAAAATGAGGTCAGAATATGAGGATGGCATATGAGGACGGGATATGGGGAGGGGATATGAGGATGGGAGATGAGGTCAGAAAATGAAGTCAGAATATGAGGATGAGATATGAGGACGGGATATGAGGAGGGGATATGAGGAGGGGATATGAGGTTGGGATATAACAACAATATATGAGGATGGGATATGAAGTCAAAAGCTTCATCCTTTGTTGATTTTTCTCCCCAAAAAGGATAAGATAGGAAAAACTGGGCAACACCGGGTACTCAGCTAGTAGATAGATAAATACTGTAGACAGATCGATTTTCAGAATTTTCTGAATACAGTTGATCGAGACATACAATATACACTAGACATGTGCGAAACCAAAAATTTTGTTTAGTTCATTTTTTTTTTTCGGATTAAAAATGTTTTGGTTCTGTTAAACCTTCGAGATACAGTAATTTGTTTTATTCTGTTTTCATATGCATGCGTATATATTTTTTTCGGTTCTATTCGGAAACTGTTCTGCTTTCGGTTGAATTTGTTACTTCGGATCTATTGGTTATACATGTCATTAGTTTTATTTTAGTTTTCGTCCGATTTCGTTATTCGTTTTTATGGTTATTGGAGATGGAGATACCGTTTTTAATAACATTTCGTAGGGTATCATTAAAAAAACAAAAATAAAAAAGATTCAGAAGTGAAGGAAAAAATTGTATCTAACTAAATTTATCTTTTTTTATAACAAATTTTTTATTAATTTTTAAACAGGGATCAATTTATGCAGGCGGACAGGGCACTAAAAATGTAGCCAACAATAATAAAAATGTAGGTGGTTCACTGTTCCATGATGGGAGTAGAAGTACCTGTACTAATCTGCAAATTAATGAGACGGCCGAGTCTCTAGCAGCATGCTCCCTGCCAGGAGACACCGGAACATGGACTGCTATTGATACGCTCTACGAGGTACCATCTACATGCCTGTATAACTGTTATCTACTAATACAGCTACCAACAATGCATAGAGACTTTGCATTATTCCATACTCCCAAACAGGGAGTCATAGACTCGTTACCTCACCTGGATATCCACAACTTTATCTGATAAGCCCTGACAGAGTACAAAATACTTTATATTGTGCAATATTTTGATCCAGGTTATTTCATTATATTTTATTCTATTCTTATTTTATTCATATTTAGTGTGTGGCCACATTTTTATCATCTACTATATGCAACTTTTATTATATGTTTTATACAGGTATAACCTTTTTTTGCCGCCACATTTTATATTATATATTCATTTTCGCTAACTTGTGTCCCTGTTGACTCACAAGGGCCCTGTGAGTCACAGCACATAACATTGTTAATTTTATATACTAATAAACTCAAATTGGTTCAATATTCATGACCCTGAGCCCCGATTTCTTTTGGTCACTACCTAAATTTTCGACACTGTGGGTATAGGTGCCATTTGGGTAGCTCGGGTCTTTAGGTCACTAGTCTGACAAGAGCCTCTCCAGCATTCCATTTTTGCATCATAACGTTGCCATGTTTTTACTTTTGGAAGACATCAGATGGCTTCAAAGTTCAGCAGCAATTTTCCAATTTTTCACAAAATTTTCAAAATCTGAATTTTTCATGGACCAGTTCAGGTTTGAAGTGGATTTGAAGGGCTTTCTTATTAGAAATACCCCATAAATGACCCTATGATAAAAACTGCACCCCTCAAAGTATTCAAAACGTCATTCATTAAGCGTGTTAACCTTTTAGGTGTTTCATGGGAATAGCAGCAAAGTGAAGGAGAAAATTCAAAATCTTAATTTTTTTACACTTGCATGTTCTTGTAGACCCAGTTCTTGAATTTTTACAAGGGGTAAAAGGAGAAAAATCCTGTCAAAATTTGTAACCTAATTTCTCTCGAGGAAGGAAATACCTCATATGTGGGTATAAAGTGCTCTGCGGGTGCCGTAGAGGGCTCAGAAGGGAAAGAGCAACAATGGGATTTTGGAGAGTGAGTTTTTCTGAAATAGTTTTTGGGGGGCATATCACATTTAGGAAGCCCCTATGGTGCCAGAACAGCAGAAAACCCCCCATATGGCATACTATTTTGGAAACTATACACCTCAAGGCACATAACATGGGGTCCAGTGAGCCTTAACACCCCACAGGTGTTTGACGACTTTTCGTTAAAGTCGGATGTGTAAATGCAAAAAAAAAAACAAATTCCATTAAAGTGCAGTTTTTTTTCCCAAATTTAACATTTTTACAAAGGGTTATGGGAGAAAATGCCCTCCAAAATTTGTAACCCCATCTCTTCTGAGTATGGAAATACCCAATGTTAGGACGTAAAATGCTCAGCAGGGGAACTACAATGCTCAGAAGAGAAGATGTTGCATTTAGGAAGCCCCTATAGTGCCAGAACAGCAAAAAAAAAAAAAAAACACATGGCATACTATTTTAGAAACTTCACCCCTCAAGGAACGTAACAAGGGGTACAGGGAGCCTTAACACCTCACAGGTTTTTGATGACTTTTTGTTAAAGTTGGATGTGTAAATGAAAAACAATTTTTCACTAAAATGCATTTTTTTCCCAAAATTTTACATTTTTACAAGGAGTAATAGGAGAAAATTACCCCCAAAATTTGTAACCCCGTTTCTTCTGAGTATGGAAATATCCCATGTGTGGACGTCAAGTGCTCTGCTGGCGCACTACAATGCTCAGAAGAGGAGAAGCACCATTGAGCTTTTGGAAAGAGAATTTGTTTGTATTGGAAGTCAGGGGCATGGGTGTTTACGAAGCCCCCCGTGGTGCAAGAACAGTGGACCCCCCCACACATGTGACCCTATTTTGGAAACTACACCCCTCACAGAATTTAATAAGGGGTGCAGTGAATATTTACACCCCACTGGCGTTTGACAGATCTTTGAAACAGTGGGCTGTGCAAATGACAACTGTTCCAAAAATCTGTCAGACACCTGTGGGGCGTAAATGCTCACTGTACCCCTTATTACATTACATGAGGGGAATAGTTTCCAAAATGGGGTCACATGTGAGGGGGTCCATTGTTCTGGCACTATGGGGGCTTTGTAAACACACGTGGCCTTCAATTCTGGGCAAATTTTCTCTCCAAAAGCCCAATGGCGCTCCTTCTCTTCTGAGCATTGTAGTGCGCCAGCAGAGCACTTTAAATTCACATATATGTGTATGTTATTACAAATTTTGGGGTCTTTTTTCCTATTTTCCCTTGCGAAAATGAAAAATGTAGGTGAACACCATCATTTTAGTGAAAAAAATTTTTTTTTTCATTTTCCCATCCAACTTTAATGAAAATTTGTCAAACACCTATGGGTACTAAACACCTGTAGCCCTAAACTGTTTCCTTGAAATACGACAGGGCTCCGAAGTGAGAAAGCGCCATGTGCATTTGAGGACTATATCAGGGATTGTATAGGGATGGACATAGGGAACAGGGTGCCTCCAGCTGTTGCTAAAGTCCCAGCATGCCTGGACAGTCAGTGGCTGTTCGGAAATGATGGGAGTTGTTTTTTTTGCAACAGCTTTAGGCTCTGTTTTGGAAACACTGCTGTACAATACATTTTTCATTTTTATTGGGGGGGACAGAGTAAGGGGGTGTATATGTAGTGTTTTACCCTTTACTTTGTTTTAGTGCAGTGTAGTGTTTTTAGGGTACATTCACACCGGCGGATGTTTACAGTGAGTTTCTCGCTAGGAGTTTGCTCTGCGGCGAAAAATTAGCAGCAGCTCAAACTTCAAGCAGGAAACACACTGTAAACATGCCCGTGGGAATGTACCCTGTACATTCACATGGGGGGGGGGGACCTCCAGCTGTTTCAAAACTACAGCTCCCAGCATGTACTGACAGACCGTGCATGCTGGGAGTTGTACTTTTGCAACAGCTGGAGGCACATCAGTGGGAAAACCTTTGGTAAGGTTCTGTTACCTAACTCAGTATTTTACAACTAGTGTGCCACCAGCTGTTGCCAAACTACAACTCCCAGCATGTGCTGATTGCCGAAGGGCATGCTGGGAGATGTAGTTATGCAACAGCTGGAGGTACGCAACTACAACTCCCAGCATGCCGAGACAGCTGTTTGCTGTTTGGTCATGCTGGGATTTGCCGTTTTGCAACATCTGAAGGGCTACAGTTTAGAGACCACTGCACAGTGATCTCCAAACTGTGGCACAACAGATGTTGCAAAACTACAAATCCCAGCATGCCCAGACAGCAAACTGCTGTGTGGGCATGCTAGGAGTTGTAGTCTTGCAAGATCTAGAGGGCCACAGTTTAGAGACCACTGCACAATGATCTGCAAACTGTAGCCCTCCAGCTGTTGCAAAACTACAAATCCCAGCATGCCCAAAGAGCAAACAGCTGTCTGGTCATGCTGGGAGTTGTAGATGTGCAACATCTTGTATAGTGGTCTCAAACTGTAGCCCTCCAGATGTTGCTAGGCAACTCACCGGCTTGGTTAGGATCCAGGGAGCCACATTGCCGTCCTCTTCTGCTGCCGATCACCGCAGCCGATCGTCGCCTCCGCCGCCACCGATGGGTAAGTGGACTTCGTCGCTGGTCCCCGCATACGTCCTTGGTCCTTAACTACCAGGTAGCTAGGACGTACACGTACGTCCTTGGCCCTTAAGGGGTTAAAGGGGTATTCCAGGAATTTATTTTTTATTTGACTATGTTACAGGGGTTGTAAAGTTAGTGTAGTTCATAATATAGTGTCTGTACCTGTGTGTGACGGTTTTCTCACAATTCTTTTGTGATTTTCACCCCAATATTTATTTTGAACAGCATACAAAATGACTGTTGTCTCAGATTTTTCCCAGGTTGCAATGTGGCCGAGACCTGACTCACTAGTCAACTGATGACAGGGAGCCTGTCTGCTTCAATGAGTGGAGCGATCGCTTGGTGGGAGAGAGATCAATCTGCAACTAATGCAACAGCTGTAGGCACCCTGATTGAAAACCACTGGTCTTTTGAATAGATGCAGCTCATTTATGTTTCAATGGGTGCGGTGGCTGATGTGTGGTAGGGAGGAAAATGGAATTATGGGATTTGTAGTCATAAAAAGAAAATTCAAACAGGAAATACCAGTTCACAAAAAGATAGCCACAGTATTATGGTGATCTCATAACATAGCCATTTAGCCCCAAGACAAGCTCAGATCCTTCCTAAGCATGTCCATTACTGTCTGGCAGGTACGTACTAAAATCACCTTATGGTGGATACCCCTTTAACCCCTTAAGGACACATGACGTACTGGAACGTCATGTGTCCACTCCCGATCTATAACGCGGGGCCACGGCGTGGCCCCGCGTCATAGCGGTTCGGGCCCCGCCTCTAACAACGGCCGGGACCCGTGGCTAATAGCGCGCGGCATTGATCGCTGTGCCGCGCGCTATTAACCCTTTAGACGCGGCGTTCAAAGTTGAACGCCGCGTCTAAAGTGAAACCGAAAGCATGCCGGCTAGCTCAGTGGGCTGTTCGGGATAGCCGCGGTGAAATCGCGGCATCCCGAACAGCTGACAGGACAGCGGGAGGGCCCCTACCTGCCTCCTCGCTGTCCGATCGCCGAATGACAGCTCAGTGCCTGAGATCCAGGCATGAGCAGTCATGCGGCAGAATCATCGATCACTGGTTTCTTATGAGAAACCAGTGATCAATGTAAAAGATCAGTGTGTGCAGTGTTATAGGTCCCTATGGGACCTATAACACTGCAAAAAAAAAGTGCAAAAAAAAAAGTGAATAAACATCATTTAACCCCTTCCCTATTAAAAGTTTGAATCACCCCCCTTTTCCCATAAAAGAAAAAACACAGTGTAAATAAAAATAAACATAAATGGTATCGCATAAAAATAAACATAAATGGTGCAGAAATGTCCGAATTATAAAAATATATCGTTAATTAAACCGCTCGGTCAATGGCGTGCGCGCAAAAAAATTCCAAAGTCCAAAATAGTGCATTTTTGGTCACTTTTTATATCATGAAAAAATGAATAAAAAGTGATCAATAAGTCCTATCAATGCAAAAATGGTACCGTTAAAAACTTCAGATCACGGCGCAAAAAATGAGCCCTCATACCGCCCCATACACGGAAAAATAAAAAAGTTATAGGGGTCAGAAGATGACAATTTTAAACGTATAAATTTTTCTGCATGAAGTTATGATTTTTTACAGAAGTGCGACAAATTCAAACCTGTATAAGTAGGGTATAATTTTAATCATATGGACCTACAGAATAAAGGTAAGGTGTCATTTTTACCGAAAAATGTACTACGTAGAAACGGAAGCCCCCAAAAGTTACAAAATGGCGTTTTTTTTTTTCAATTTTGTCTCACAATGATTTTTTTTCCCGTTTCACCGTAGATTTTTGGGCACAATGACTGACGTCATTACAAAGTAGAATTGGTGGTGCAAACAATAAGCCATCATATGGATTTTTAGGTGCAAAATTGAAAGAGTTATGATTTTTTAAAGGCAAGGAGCAAAAAACGAAAATGCAAAAACGGAAAAACCCCCGGTCCTTAAGGGGTTAAGAGATGAAGCTCTCCCAGTGTGCAATGATTCTGTGTGAAGGATTTGCCCGAATGATGTGAGACATTTTTATAACAGGGTGAATTTATTTTTTACAGTAAATATTTTTTTTTTATATATATCCTGGATATTTATAATTTTGTTTATATTTTCCTAGATACTCAACTTGTCTATATGGATTTTCACACCACTGGCCGACATGCAGTTCTTTATTGAATTTTTTCTGATTGACATCAGCATCAAGTCGGATTGTTGTAGTTATTTTATCCATTTGGTATTTTTTATTTTTTTTTCTCCAAGACGGCTGTCGGGATCTACAGATGCGGAACATACACTGACAGCGTAATCTCCCCCATACTGGGAGTCAACTAGGTAGGATCCTAAACGTTCACGGGTAGTGATGTCGCGAACATAAAATTTTCTGTTCGCGAACCGCGAACGCGATCTTCCAAAAAGGTTTGCGAACCGGGCGAACCGCCATTGACTTCAATGGGCAGGCGAATTTTAAAACCCACAGGGACACAATAGTGATTTAAAAGTTGTTTCAAGGGGACTAACACCTGGACTGTGGCGTGCCGGAGTGGGATCCATGGCAAAACTCCCATGGAAAATTACATAGTTGATGCAGAGTCTGGTTTTAATCCATAAAGGGCATAAATCACCTAACATTCCTAAATGGTTTGGAATAACATGCTTTAGCCCCCTTTAGGCAGCACATTGAGCCCCCTTTAGGCATCACATAGTTAGATCCCAAAATCACAAAAATTGCAGCACCATAACAAGTGCAGCAGCAGAGGCCCGAAAAATTAGGCATGTACACCTGGCTAGAAAATTTGGTATTGTCGCAGCTGTAGCAGCGGCTATAAAAATTGCAGTACCATAACAAGTGCAGCAGCAGAGGTCAGAAAAATTAGGCATGTACACATGGATGAAAAATTGGGTATTGTCGCAACCGCAACTGTAGCAGCGGCCAGAAAAATTGCAGCAGCATAACAAGTGCAGCAGCAGAGGCCCGAAAAATTAGGCATGGACACCTGGCTGGAAAATGTGGTATTGTCGCAGCCGATGCTGTAGCAGCGGCCAGAAAAATTTCTGTTTGTTTTGCCAGGCAGAAAGTGCCCTAAAACATTGCGGCTTGAACCTTAGTTGGTGGCGGATAAGTCACGCAAGTCATCCGGCATTCAGAGTTCAAATACAGCAGCGTGTGGACCATTTTTAGCCCAAGGCAGCTCATCTGATCAGGCCTTGTTCAGTCAAATGTATCGCCCAGTGTCAGTCCCTTCGGGATTCATCCCTCATTCATCTTAAGAAAAGTGAGGTAATCCAGACTTTTTTGACCAAGGCGACTCCTCTTCTCATTGACATTACCTCCTGCTGCACTGAAGGTCCTTTCTGACAGGACACCCTAAGCGGGACAGGCCAGAAGTTCAAGCGCAAATTGGGATAGCTCAGGCCACAGGTCAAGCCGGCACACCCAGTAGTTAAGGGGTTCATCACTCCTCAGAGTGTTGATATCTGCGGTTAAGGCCAGGTAGTCTGCTACCTGTCGGTCAAGTTGTTCTCTGATGGTGGACCCCGAAGGGCTGTGGCGATGCATAGGACTTAAAAAGCTCCGCATGTCCTCCAGCAATAGCATGTCTGTACAGCATCCTGTCTTGTTCGTGGGAGGAGAAGGAGGACTACTTTCACCTCTTCCCCTGTTAGATCCCTGTTGTTGTCAGGAACCGGACTGGTAGCGGGTAGTGGATCCTCTGTGTTAGTGAGGCGATGGCGTGGGCCATACCAGGGGACCAGTTCTAAGAAGTTACTGGTTTTCACCAGAGCAAGGCAGGATGGAGTTGCTGCGGCGGTAACTCCCAGGTCATATCCCCCGATAGCGACTCGACCTCACTAACAGCTGAGATAGGCGAAGTACACAAGGACAAGGCGAAGGCAAGGTCGGACGTAGCAACAGGTCAAGGCAGGTGGCAAAGGTTCGTAGTCAGGGGCAACGGCAAGAGTCTGGATACACGGGCTTGGGATACACACAGAACGCTTTCTCAGGGAACTAGGGCAACAAGATCCGACAAGGACAGGAAGGGGAAGTGGGTTTTTATACATTAGCACTGATTGGACCAGGCACCAATTAATGGTGCACTGGCCCTTTAAATCTGAGCAAGTTGGCGGGCGCGCGCCCTAAGGAGCGGGGCCGCGCGCGCCGGGAGGAAGGGGCAGCAGGAGGACGGTAAGTGAGTTGGGATGCGGTCCGTGAGCGGGGACGTCCCGATACACAGGTCGCATCCCCGCCGCTGATAGGGAACAGCGCTCTCGGTCAGAAGCAGTGACCGGAGCGCTGTCAGAGAGAAGACGCCGCGAGCGCTCCGGGGAAGCAGCGGGACCCGGAGCGCTCGGCGTTACAGTTGTGCTGTTACATGACCCTTATACGCTGTGTACAGCATACTTCTTAATTTATTTTGGACCTGCTGAATCCTTTCCGCCTTGCTGTAATGCGGTAACATGTCAGGCACTTTATGTTTATACCGGGGGTCTAGTAGCGTGGACACCCAGTACAGGTCATTCTCTTTCATCCTTTTTATACGAGGGTCCCTCAACAGGCACGACAACATGAAAGACCCCATTTGCACAAGGACGGATGCCGAGCTACACATCTCTCGTTCCTCGTCCTCAGTGATGTCAGGGAAGGTATCATTTTCTTCCCCCCAGCCACGTACAACACCACGGGAACCAGATAGGTGACAAAGAGCACCCTGGGATGCCTGCTGTGGTTGGTCTTCCTCCTCCTCCTCTTCAAAGCCACATTCCTCCTCTGACTCCTCTTCCTCACAATCCTCTTCCAGCGTTGCTGCAGGTCCAGCAAGCGATGCTGATAAGGCTGTTTCTGGTGGTGATGGTGTCCACAACTCTTCCTCTTCACGCTCATCTATTGCCTGATCCAGCAATCTTCGCAGAGCACGCTCCAGGAAGAAAACAAACGGTATGATGTCGCTGATGGTGCCTTCGGTGCGACTGACCAGGTTTCTCACCTCCTCAAAAGGACGCATGAGCCTACAGGCATTGCACATGAGCGTCCAGTAACGTGGCAAAAAAATTCCCAGCTCTGCAGATGATGTCCTAGCACCCCTGTCATACAAATATTCGTTGACGGCTTTTTCTTATTGGAGCAGGCGGTCGAACATTAGGAGTGTTGAATTCCAATGTGTCGGGCTGTCGCAAATCAAACGCCTCACTGGCATGTTGTTTCGCCGCTGGCTATCTGACAAGTGCGCCATGGCCGTGTAGGAACGCCTGAAATGGCCACACACCTTCCTGGACTGCTTCAGGACATCCTGTAAGCCTGGGTACTTGAGCACAAAGCATTGTACAATCAGATTACACACATGTGCCATGCACGGCACATGTGTCAACTTGCCTAACCTCAATGCCACCAACAAATTTGTTCCATTGTCACAAACCACCTTGCCGATCTCCAGTTGGTGTGGAGTCAGCCACTGGTCCACCTGTGCGTTCAGGCCCGACAGGAGCGCTGGTGCGGTGTGACTCTCCGCTTTGAGGCAAGTCAACCCCAAGATGGCATGACACTGCCGTATCGGGGATGTGGAATAGCACCTGGGGAGCTGGGGGGGTGCCGGTGATGTGGAGCAAGACGCAGCAGTGGAAGAGGACTCGGCCGAGGATGTAATGGAAGAGGATGGAGTAGGAGGAGTAGAGGAGGTGTCACCAACTCCTCTGCAGAGCCACACATTCCATGCTTGGCAGCCGTCACCAGGTTTACCCAATGCGCAGAGTGGGTGATATACCTGCCCTGACCATGATTTGCAGACCAGGTATCAGTGGTCAGATGGACCCTTGCCCCTACACTGTGTGCCAGACATGCCATAATTTCCTTTTGCACAATGGAGTAAAGGTTGGTGATTGCCTTTTGTGCAAAAAAAATTTGGCCGGGTACCTTCCACTGCGGTGTCCCAATGGCTACAAATTTTTTAAAGGCCTCAGACTCCACCAGCTTGTATGGTAAAAGCTGGCGGGCTAGCTGTTCCGACAAGCCAGCTGTCAGACGCCGGGCTAGGGGGTGACTTTGAGACATTGTCTTCTTGCGCTCAAACATCTCCTTAACAGATACCTGACTGTGGGCAGATGAGCAGGAACTGCTCAAGGCGAGAGATGGAGAGGCGGATGGTTGAGAGGGGGGCAAGGAGGGCAGTAGTGGTTGACTTGGCTGAAGATGCTTGGCCAGGAGGAGGATGGCGGCTTTGACTTTGTGTGCTGCTTGTACTGACGTGCTGATCCCATAGGCGTTTGTGATGTAACATCATGTGCCTTCACAAAGCAGTTGTGCCTAGGTGGGTGTTGGACTTCCCACGACTCAGTTTCTTCTGGCACAGGTTGCAAATGGCCTCGCTGTTGTCAGAGGCAGACACACAAAAAAAATGCCACACTGCTGAGCTCTGCGATGACGGCATTCTGGTGGTGGCAACAGCATGCGTTGATTGGCGTCCCGTCTGGCTGTCCCCGGGTTGTGCCACTAGCTCCTTGCGATGACCTCCCCCTGCTTCCAACTCGTCTCCTCCTCCTCTCTGTCTCCCCATCTGAACTTTCCCCCTCTTCTTCTCTTCTAGCTGGCACCCACGTGGCATCCACGGACACATCGTCATCATCAACACCTTCACCGCTATCTGACACCTCAAGAAAGGAAGCAGCAGCGGGTACAACATCATCATCACACCGTACGTCCATGTGTGTAATGCTACCTGACTGAGACATATCCCTGTTAACTACATCCTCTGGCAATAATGGTTGCGCATCACTCATGTCTTCAAACTGATGTGCAAATAACTCCTCTGACGGATCAAGTAAAGCTGCTGTGGTGCTAGTGTTGGTGGTGTCGACAGGCGGGCAAGTGGTAGCATGAGAAGTGCCCAAAGCTAAGCTAGAGGAGGAGAAGGATGGTGCATCAAGCTTCCGAGCGAAAGCTGTAGTAGATTGGGTGTCTTGTGATAGCCAGTCAACTAAGTCCTCAGAACTCTGGGGGTTCAGGGTACGTGGCCTCTGAACACTGGCCATTCTAGGGCCAAAAGGAATCCCAGCACCACGACGGCCCCTGCAAATGTGATTTGCACTAGGGTGACACAATTTGCCCTGCAGGCAAAAAAACTGGTAACTTTGACGTGAACTGACAGTGATGACTGGTTTTATTTAACAGCTAAAAAAGGTATATTTTTTTTAATTTGCACAACTGTCACACCTAATGTGATTTGCACTAGGGTGACACAATTTGCCCTGCAGGAAAAAAAACTGGCAACTGTGACGTGAACTGACAGTGACGACTGGTTTTATTTAACAGCCAAAAAAGGTATTTAAAAAAAAAAATTTGCACAACTGTCACACCTAATATGATTTGCATTAGGGGGACACAATTTGCCCTGCAGGCAAAAAAAACTGGCAACTGTGACGTGAACTGACAGTGACTACTGGTTTTATTTAACAGCCAAAAAAGGTATTTTTTTTTTAATTTGCACAAATGTCACACCAAATGTGATTTGCACTAGTGTGACAATGAGCAAAAAAGCTTGCCAGCGGAGCTCCCCTTTTAAGCAGTGGTCTCCAACCAGGGTGCCTCCAGCTGTTGCAAAACACACGGACTGATATATTTCAGCCCTTTGAATACTGTAGTAGTTAGTTTCTTTAAAGAAAGAAACCTTCCCAGCGGAGTTCCCCTTTTATGCAGTGGTCCCCAACCAGGGTGCCTTCAGCTGATGCAAAACACATGGACTGATATATTTCAGCCCTTTGAAAACTGTAGTAGTTAGTTGCTTTAAAGAAAAAAAGCTTGCCAGCGGAGTTCCCCTTTTAAGCAGTGGTCCCCAACCAGGGTGCCTCCAGCTGTTGAAAAACACACGGACTGATATCTTTCAGCCCTTTGAATACTGTAGTAGTTAGTTGCTTGAAGAAACTTACATTTTATACTGGAGTACCCCCTTTTAACCAGCGGTTCCCTCCCAACCAGGGTGCCTCCAGCTGTTGCAAGACACACGGACTGATATCTTTCAGCCCTTTGAATACTGTAGTAGTTAGTTGCTTGAAGGAACTTAAGTTTGATTCTGGAGTACCCCTTTTAACCAGCGGTTCCCTCCCAACCAGGGTGCCTCCAGCTGTTGCAAGACACACGGACTGATATCTTTCAGCTTTAAAAAGGGCTTTTTTGGGTGCTGTCCTTAAAGCAGATGTTACACTAGTGCTTTAGAAGTAAACTGGACCCTGAATACACCACCTAGCAGCAACCTAGCTATCGCTTTCCCTATACAGCAGCAGCAGCTTCTCTGACCCTCCACTTCCTAAGCCTGCAGCATGCTGAATGAGGGTAAAATGGTGTCCGTGCAAGAGGTAGGAGGGTCTGGAAGGGAGGGACTGCTGCTGATTGAATGTAATGTGTCTGCTGACTCTGACTCACAGGGTCAAAGTTTACTGCAATGTTAAAGTATAGGGGGCGGATTGAACTTCACATATGTTCGCCCGGCGATGCGAACGCGGACATGCTAAATTCGCCGGGAACTGTTCGCCGGCGAACAATTCGCGACATCTCTATTGACGGGATGACGGTGCTGTTTCAGGATCTGATGTCCTGATCGGGCTTGCATTGGCCGACAGGTGACCTGTTGGCCATCTATGGAAGCCATTTAATGGATACCTACCTGAGATGGACTTTTGGAGACACTGCAGTAACAAATAAGTCAAACTACCTGTGGATTCCCAGACTATATGCCTTTGCCAGTTTTAGAAATGGAGAATGCTGAATACTAAAAACAACAGCGCATGCGCGCTTCACATATGTTATTGCCATGCCATTTTATTGCCATGGCTACAAGATGCTCCTTTCTTATTGGTTAACACAATCCAACTTCCTCCTGATGCCTAATGCCCTACGCCCGCGCAATGATTTTTTCCCCACGCCAACGCGGTTTTCTTGTCATATAGGTGCGTGCCGAGTACAGTGGTGAGTGTCTGCCCTCTTGTATTATTAATTCTAGCATTAATTTACGACATTTTTAAACAGCACTGCACACGTATGGATCAGTTTTGGTCCTCTTCATATATATGCACTTTATTTTTAAAACTTTGCACTAAATGAGGTTTTGTTTTTATCACTATATTGTACAATATGAAAAATTATTATATGCACTTTATTGATTGATCAATTATGTATTGTAATTGCTACTATTTAAGTACCTATGTTTGACTCACTAGTCATGCTTGAAAAAGCGGTGTGAGGCCTCGGAAATGCTGCACTTGTTATCTGAGGATGAAATAAACACTGCACTTTATTGAAAACTCCTTTTGTGTGCTGCGATCCTTTCCAATGGATAGATAGATAGACATTCCACTTGATTTATTCAGCCAGCCCTCTGATTCTGATCATTAAAAAAAATTTAATTTGTTGTTTTTTTTTTATTTAGCAAATCCATTTTGGACAATCAATCTTTCTTGATAATCAGATTCCATGTAACAAATTTGTTTTTCTGGATTATTATTATTATTTATAATAAGTCTTTGTTCATATAGCCTCAGGATTATGATTATCATTATTATTATTATTATTATTATTCAGAAAATGTTTAAATAATTAAAAAGAAAACTGAAACAACATGAAAACAGAACCCTGCCCAAAATTTTAACAGGCTAAAGGGGGAAGCTACTGTACACAAAAGCTATAATTGTACACTTTACATGGAATATTATGTTGCATATATATATTTCTTTTTATATACGTCTAGCCTTAGACTCCCTGATTACAACACTGTTTTTATCTTTCTTGCTCTGCCACCCAGTTACCAATATATAGTGGTTTTACTATTTTATTGACTATCTGCACTATTCATTGAATTGTCAGATAGGCGAGAACTTGCAGAATAGGATGTGAATAGTAGGCTAAGGGCGTGTGACTAGGAGCTTAATAATTCCTACCCCGAAACATGATTCACATCCCCTTGGCTTCCTAATCGCACCTCCTGTCCCTAGGCCAAGGTTCTGCTTATGTGTCAATTCAGTGAAAAGTACAGATAGTCAAGCATATATTAAAAATCCTATTTCTCTGGAACAATGCTGTAGAATGAAAGTAAAAACTAGGTAAAGATCAGCATATCAAAAGCTAAAAGGTGAAATAAAAAATCCTCTTTAAAGTATGTCACCTTACTTTTTTTTTACTTCATAGCAATTACACAAATTACAGATATGACACTAAACAGCTTTTTAACATATAGTACATGCATAAAACTAAGGAAAGTCAATTATTCAATTTTTTTACCACAATATGTTTTTTTTTTATCACAATATGGTTTCACTACTGTGGTTAATGTAAACAATGACATTAGCTAACCCTCAAAACTGATGTAAAACTGAGACATTAGCCAGTATATCCTTATATGAAGGACACACTTGAGCCCGCACACCACGCCAAGGTTTCTCAGATGGTGCGGGACCTATCCGCTAACCTACCTGGCCAGATAAATAAAACCAGGAACCAAAATACGGCAGCCATAGGTCCGACCTGCAGATTGCTCCGACTGCTTCTTCTAACCATCAATAAGCTTCTTACACCTCTCAGCTGGAATGTTGGACCACTCTTCCTTTGCAAACTGTTCCAGGTCTCTCTTATTGGAAGGGCACCTTTTCCCAACAGCAATTTTAACCTCTTCAGGACACAGGGCGTATGGATACGCCCTGCATTCCGAGTCCTTAAGGACCGAGGGCGTATCCATATGCCCGTGGGAAATCCGGTCCCCACCGCTAGCCGGTTGGGGACCAGAGCCGGATGCCTGCTGAAATCATTCAGCAGGCACCCCGGCACATCGCCCGGGGGGGGTCCTGAGACCCCCACCCATGTCGGCGAATGGAGAAAATCGCATGTCAATTCAGAAAATAGGGCTGATCGGAGTTGTCAGCAACAGCCCCGATTAGCCTGAGGGATAGGAGTGAGGTCGCAGAGCTGCGATCTCCTCCTATCCCCTGTTCTGGGTTCCTAGTTCTGACCAATGGCAGCGCAGGACAGGGGGTTGCCATGGCAACCGCCCGTTCTGCCCGCCCCTGGATGTCGAGGGGATCTGGGAAGAAGATGGAGGCCGTACCTGCAGAACAAGATGCCTGGGGACCCGGGATCTTCGCTGGAGCCTGCTGGATACTTGCTCAGGGAGGGAATCGACGTTGGGGGGGGGATTGAAAGTGAAAGTAAAATGATCTTTACTGTGGCAACCACTAGGAAGGCCAAACTGCAACTCCCAGCATGCCCAGACAGCCAAAGGCTGTCTGGGCATGCTGGGAGTTGTAGTTTTGCAACATCTGGAGGGTCACAGTTTGGAGACCACTGCTACAGTGGTGCCCAAACGGTAGCCCTCCAGATGTTGCCAAACTACAACTCTCAGCATGCCTCAACTGCCCAGGCATGCTGGGAGTTGTAGTCCTGTAACATCTGTCCCTTCAGATTTAGCAATTTTCATGACATTTTTGAAAATTGCTGCTCTACTTTGAAGCCCTCTAATTTTTTCAAAACAAAAATATGTCCATTTTATGATGCCAACATAAAGTGGACATATTGTATTTGTGAAGAAAAAAAAAATGTATTGTGAATATCCATTTTCCTTCCAAGTAGAGAGCTTCAAATTTAGAAAAATGCTAAATTTTCTAAATTTTCATGACATTTTGGGATTTTTCACCAAAAAAGGATGCAAGTAACGCCGAAAATTTACTGCCAAAATAAAGTAGAATATGTCACGAAAAAACAATCTCAGAATCAGAATATTCGGTAAAAGCGTTTTCGCGATATTAATTCGTAAAGTGACGGTGGTCAGAATTGCGAAAAAGGGCTCAGTCCTTAAGGTGAAAAAGGGCTGCGTCCTTAAGGGGTTAAGATCTCTCAAAATGCAGTCTTGCTTTTTTATGTCTCTGTGTCAGCAGTGGGGTCGTCCTGAGTCTCCTGCCATATCGTTTCATTTCATTTAAATGTCGATGGATAGTTTTAGCTGCCACTGATGCTCCCTGAGCCTGCAGGACAGCTTGAATATCTTTGGAACTTGATTGGGGCTGCTTATACACCATCTGGACTATCCTGTGTTGACATCTTTCATAAATTTTTCTCTTCCGTCCACGTCCAGGGAGATTAGCTACAGTGCCATGGGTTGCAAACTTCTTGATAATGTTGCGCACTGTGGACAAAAGCAAATCTAGATCTCTGGAGATGGACATGTAACCTTGAGATTGTTGATATTTTTCCACAATTTTGGTTCTCAAGTCCTCAGACAGTTCAATTCTCCTCTTTCTGTTGTCCATGCTTAGTGTGGCACACATAGACACACAATGTGAAGACTAAGTGAACTTCTCTCCTTTTCATCTGCTTTCAGATGTGATTTTTATATAGCCCACACCTGTTACTTGCCCCAGGAGGGTTTAAAGGAGCATCACATGCTTGAATCAATCTTATTTTTCCACAATTTTGAAAGGGTGTCAATAATTTTGTCCAGACCATTTTTGGAGTTTGGTGTGACATTATGTCCAATTTGCTTTTTTTCCTCCCTTTTTTGGTTAAGTTCCATCACACAAACGGAATAAATATGTGTATAGCAAAACATGTGTTACTGCTATCCTTTTCTGTTAGAAATACTTTATTTTCTTGAAAAATTTCAGGGGTGCCAACATTTTACGGCCATCACTGTGTATATGTATATCAGCCATAAATTATGTGTGAAATGAACCAGTAAAACCAAGTCATAAAAAATATGTATATAAATATGTTGTTTTTTAGATCCCAGAAAGCTATATGATTGTAAATGCCTGGATGCAGAGCATAACCCACTGTGGCAATGATGTATATAAAAAAATGAAATAATAAATCAAATGGAGTAACCATCAAATGAAAATAAAAGGAGACAAACTAAAAAAAAATAAAAAAAATTAAGAAATAAAAAAAATTAAGAAATAAAAAAGAGAAGAAATAAAAAAATATATAAAAAATTGAGAGAATGAAAAAAATTATTAATGATGATAATAGGAGGGAATATTAGGCTCCGCACCAATCAAAACTCCCATGTGGAACTGTGGCATGTCACTGAACATAAGGGAGGATCAACCACAGCATGACATTGGCAGCATCAAGGCAATTCCGATCCATGTCCAGGATGCTATCCGGGAAAATCTGTGACATAACAAGGGCAACTGGAGAGCAACCGATCACTTCCCAAATGACCTGGTGACTGTATATAAACAGTGCTTGTACCAATGTGAACAATATTTCCTTCACAAAACCATTACATCCAAACTGGATCCACCTCCTCTACTCTAGAGTAAAAATAAAAACAAAATAAATGAATAATATAGTAACGTTAGTCACTCGGGTACCCCTGCATCCCCTGCATAGCAACTACGTACGTTGTTTCTGTAAGACATAACAAAACTAGATTGAACAACCATAGACATACTATTCGAAAAAAAATTTAGACTTACCAGTTGCAAAACATTTTGCTGAACATACAGAACATGACCTGAGATTCATGATCTTAGACTATATCCGACCGTTAAGAAGAGGTGGGGATAGCAAAACACTGTTGATGAAGAGGGAATTGAGGTAGATTTTTGAACTTTCCAAGCTGCGGCCACAAGGGCTCAATGTGGAGTTCAAGATCACACCTAGTATGCTGTGAAAACCTTTTAGGTGTAAGACTTACATCTGTATCTGGAACAACAGATTGGCCCTCATTTACTTAGAAAATCGGGTTGTAAGTCTATGTTGCTTTCTTACCCGACTGCTTTTTTCCCCTGATATTCATTATTATGTCGCATCCTGTTTGTCGCACGTGGGTTTTGTTGGTTTTGGTTTCAAACTCCTCTGAGTTGTCGGGAAAAAATCCACAACAATTCAACAAATTCGGGTTGGAAACCTTTATAAATATGTGGGAAAGCTCAGAAATGTCGGGTTACGCCCCTTTATCGGGTTTGGGAGAATCCACATCGGGTTCGTCGAGAAAAAATGTTGCATCGTGTCGCAGACTGGCGCACGATGTCTGCGACATGGCGCAGACAAAGATGCGCCAAAAAAACCCGACAAAAGAAGTCGAGTTTAGAATAGTAAATGAGGGCCATTGACTACCATGTTTACTCATTTCTGTTTTTGTTATGTCTTACAGAAACGACTTACAGCACAACCAGAGGAATATCATTATTTTTCATGCTTATTATATATGTAACAACAAGAAGACCTGGCTACATGGTGATTATTGTGAATTGGCAATTGTTTTCACTAAATAAAAAATTCACTCGTACATATTAGTATATTTTACATTTTTCACATGATGCCACACATATGGAATGTAGTTGCTATGCAGGGGATGCAGGGGTACCCGAGTGGCTAACGTTACTATATTATTCATTTATTTTGTTTCTATTTTTACTCTAGATATGAGGAAGTGGGTCCAGTTTGGATGTAATGGTGTTGTGAAGGAAATATTGCTCACGTTGGACAAGCACTGTTTAAATACAGTCACCAGGTCATTTGGGAAGTGATCGGTTGCTCTCCAGTTGCCCCTGCTATGCCAAAGGTTTTCTGGGATAACATCCAGGACATGGATCGGAATTGCCTTGATGCTGCCGATGTGATGCTGTGGTTGATCCTCCCTTATGTTCAGTGACATGCCACAGTTCCACATGGGAGTTTTGATTGGTGCAGACCCTAATATTCCCTCCTATTATCATTATTAATAGTTTTCTCATTCTCAAAATTTTTCATTTTTTTTTTTATTTCTTCTCTTATTTCTTAATTTATTCATTAAATTCTTTAATTTTTTTGTTTTTCTCCTTTTATTTTCATTTGATGGTTACTCCATTTGATTTATTATTTCATTTTTTTTATATACATCATTGCCACAGTGGATTACGCTCTGCATCCACATATACCCTTATGGGATCTAAAAAAACACGTATTTATATACATATATTTTATTAATTGGTTTTACTGGTTAATTTCACACATCATTTATGGCTGATACACATATGATACATTTTCCAATAGCCGATAAGTCTGGTGTCCACGGATGCCTGACGTAAATGTGGAGCGATTCTTTCTCACACACTTATGCACATGCGTTAATCTACAGCTTGTCCGGCGACCACCGATGCCCATTATAGTAAAGGTGGAGTTTGCATTTTATAGCCTTAGGCTAGGTTCAGACTACGGAATTTCCGCCTGCAATTCCGCTTTGAAATTGCAGGCGGAAATTCCGCTTGCTAAAATGGATAGTGTAGTGAATGGGTTTCCGTTCACAAATTCACACTTCGGAATTTGTGAAGCGGAATTTGTGAACGGAAAATCTGCTTGGAAATTTCTGCCTGAAGAATGGCGTTGCTCTTTCTTCAGGTGGAAATCCGTGCGAAACACATTGCAGTCTATTGGAGAATGCAGTGTCCGCGCGGTCCTAGCGCCGACTGACTCAGAAATTTTATGCCCGGAGAGTCCGTAGTCTGAACTTAGCCTTAGACATATGCGCAGGTCTGTAAGTTTGTAAGCACACCATGGGAACAGGCTCCTTGTGGGATGATTGGTTCAATGAAAAGCAGTGGGTGTGGCTTCCACGGACGGAGCTTCCGAAATGCCGAGATGTCAGTGCACGCTTATACACACGCCTATATGTAATGTATATTTACTGTATCCTAATTACCTGATTCCTCTGGTTGTTAATGTTTTTAAAGACACGTTTTTAGGTGTTTTATAACAGATTGCACTATATGTATAATGTTGAGATGTTGAGTATCACTATGAATACAACATTGAGTGTATACAAACACTGCTATGTACAATATCTCTATACTGTACCATAATTGCATTAATTGCACTTTATTGTTCACTAATTGATAGAAAAGTCACATTTGTTGCTTGTGTATAAATTGCACCATAGTCCTGTTGTTAGTTGCTTAAAAAAGATCCTGGAGAGGATCGAAAAGTTGTTGCTTTTGTCAAATTTTTTGATGGAATAAATTCACTGTTTTTTCACTTCGTGGAGTGCTACACTGGCCTTTATTTTTATTGATGCAGAGGAATTGATGGACTTGATTCTTTTCAGTTGCCTGCATCCTTCATATGGACATTACTTTCGCTAGAGTGCTGTTGTAATTTTTTTTATTATATATATATATATATATATATATATACAGGTATATATCTACCTGCCCACATTATGATCTAACAAGCATAAATATGTAATATACATGAGCAAACAGGGGTTGTATCTGCATATCAAAGAGGTACACTAGTGTCTAAGACAATTTAAGTGACTAAGTGTCTGATCACGCTAAGTCTGATCAGTGGGACCACCCTGTGATCTCTAGAATGGTGCCTTTGCATGGCGCAGAATTGACACAACTCCATTCCTTCTCTATAAGAGTGCCAGAGACTGGGAGACAAACTCCCATAGGACAGTGCTTCCCCATTATAAGAGTATGGAGCAGTGAGACAAAGATCGCTGTGAGCCTTGGCGTAAAGTGTGCTACTGCATGCTGTTTGTTCTCCTGGTCGTGGAGGAATTAGCAGTGACTCTTCCCACTTGTTGGTCCTCTGCATACAGTTCCCAGCTGCAGTGTATAGATTCTTTGTAGCATCACTAGCCACTCTGTACTTGACCAGGCCTACTTGATAAGGTCCTAGTTGAAACACGGCTCATGATAATTCCTTCTCCTTGTTGCCTAGACTGCCCTCTGGCTTTCATCATAGCTTCTGTATCTCTTTGCCAACTCAATATACACATATATCACACATTGGCCCTGATTATCAATATGTGTAACAAAAAAAAGTGGAAAGATTTTGCCCATAGTAACCAATCACAGCTCAGCTTTCCTTCATTAATGAGCTTTGGTCATGGGAAAGCTGAGCTGTGATTGGTTGCTTTGGAAAAATCTCTCCCCTTTTTCTCTCACACATTTTGATAAATTTAGGTCCTTCGTTTTGTTTAGCACATCGAATGGCATAGTTGACAAGTTATCATAGCACAGTGACTCATGCATTTTTCATACATGTATCATAGCTTCTTGTAGATGTCTTTATTATTTCACTTCTAAATAGTTGTCACGATTTGCAACATACCTGTTATAATCAGCTATATGCCATTTAATCATGGATGTTTATTAAGGCTGCTGTTGTTCTCTGGTGTCTGCCATGCCCTGCGTTGCATCAAGACAATAGTTAGCGTCTTTTCACATGACAGAATTTCCGCTTGCCGTATTTCACTTGCGGAATTCCACCTCAAATTAAAGCCCATAGACTTCTATGGGATTCTGCACTCCCATTCACACTCCTGTGAATGGGAATGCAGAATCCCAAAGAAGTCTATGGGCTCTAATTTGAGGCGGAATTCCGCAAGCTGAAATTTCTGCCGTTTGAATAGACCCTCAATCCAACCTGTCTTTGTGTTCCTCCAGCTCTCATCCGGTTGACTCTTATATAAAGACTAGCCTCTTTCCCTATGACCTTGCCTAGGTGTCTAATCAGTTATGCCTGTACTCTATTCCTGTCCAGAGTCTGTTTGCTGGCTCCAGTGATCCTAAAACCTATATCCAAAATCTAATCCTCTTTCTCGATTGGGATTCTGCCTTGTTCTCTGTCTCATGTACCGTATATACTCGAGTATAAGCCGACCCGAATACAAGCCGAGGCCCCTAATTTCACCCGGAAAACCCAGGAAAAGTTATTGACTCAACTATAAGCCTAGGGTGGGAAATACATCATCCCCCCGTCATCATCCAGACCCCCGTCATTAACACCCTCATCATCATCACCCTGTCATCATCCCCCCTTCATCATCACCCTGTCATCATCCCCCTTTCATCATTACCCCGTCATCATCACCCTGTCATCATCCCACACCCCCCTTCATCATCACCGCCTGTCATCATTACCCTGTCATCATCTCACACACACCCCCTTCATCACCGCCTGTCATCATCCCCCTGTCATCATCCCCCTGTCATCATCCCCCCTTCATCATCACTGCCTGTCATCATCCCACACACCCCCTTCATCATCACCGCCTGTCATCATGCCCTTGTCATAATCCCACCCCCCTTCATCATCATCACCTGTCATCAGCCCCCCCTTCATCCTCACCGCTTGTCAATGTCTGATTACAGTGGTCTTCAACCTGCGAACCTCCAGATGTTCCAAAACTACAACTCCCAGCATGCCCGGACAGCCATCGGCTGTCCGGGCATGCTGGGAGTTGTAGTTTTGAAACATCTGGAGGTCCGCAGGTTGAAAACCACTGCGGCCTTCGACATCATCTGGACCGTCCCCCCACCCCCTTTAGTTTTCTACTCACCTCCGCTCGGCAGGACGTTAGGGTGAGCTGGTCCGGGCCATCTGTAGAGACCGTCCAGTGGGGAGAGATAGTCGTTCCGGGCTGTCCATCTTCACCGGGGGGGCCTCTTCTCCACGCTTCGGGCCCGGAGTAGAGACGATGCCTTGACGACGACGCACAGAGACGTTGCTCATGAACGTCCCTGTGCGTCATAGTCAAGGCAACATCACTATTCCCGGGCCAGGCCCGAAGAGAGGAGAAGAGGCCCCCCCCCGGTGAAGATGGACAGCCCGGAACGACTATCCCTCCCCACCGGACGGTCCCTGAAGCACAGATGGCCTGGACCAGCTCACCCTAACGTCCCGCCGAGGGGAGGTGAGTACAAAACAAAAGGGGGGGGGGTCTGGATAATGACGAAGGCCGCAGTGGTCTTCAACCTGCGGACCTCCAGATGTTTCAAAACTACAACTCCCAGCATGCCCAGACAGCCGGGCTTGCTGGGAGTTGTAGTTTTGAAACATCTGGAGGTCCGCAGGTTGAAGACCACTGAGGGTAGAGAGTTCACTCGAGTATAAGCCGAGGGGGTGTTTTCAGCACGAAAAATCGTGCTGAAAAACTCGGCTTATACTCGAGTACATACGGTATGTGCTCTGCCAAGTCTGGTGTGTCCTGCTGTGCCAAGTCCAGTGTTTACTGCTGTGCCACCACAGGCATGCAAGTGCTTTCCTGGTGTTCCTCATTTTGCTGAGTGCGCCCCCCCCCCCCCCAATCCAAAGGATAGGGGATAAGATGCCTGAACGTGGGAGTCCCGCCACTGGGGACCCCCGGGATCTTGCATGCAGCACTTCGTTTGTAATCAGTCCCCGGAGCGTGATTACACGCTGGTGGCGTGTGACGTCACGCCTCCGCCCCCGTGTGACGTCACGCTTCGCCCCTCAATGCAAGCCTACGGGAGGGGGCGTGACCAATTGTACTTTGTGTCATCATGTCATCATTTTACCTCAAAGATTACAGTGAAGCCAAAAAAAAATTGTGGGGCATATTTGAAAAATGTTTTGCTATTTTTGGGGGTTTACATTTCTACTCAGTATGCTTCATGCTTAAAATAACACATTATCTTTATTTTGTAAGTCCATACAATTACAATGATACCCAATTTATATAGGTTTTGTGTTATTTTACTACTGACTACTAAAATATATAACTTTTTATATGAAAACTACTATGCTTAAAATTGTCACCTTCTGACCCTTAATTTTTTTCTCTACAGAGATGTTTTAGTGCTCCATGATCTGTAGATTTTATTGGCAACATTTTTATTTTGATGGGACTTTATGATCACTTTATATTTATTTTGTTCTAGTATATGAAGTGACCAAAAATCATCAATTCTGGACTTTGGTATTTTTTTTTTTTACTTTTACGCCATTGACCATGCGATTTCATTATCATTATATTTTGATAGTTCAGACATTTCCGCATGCAGTTATGCCACATATGTTTATTTTTGTTTACATGATTTTATTTAAAAAATGGGAAAAGAGGGTGATTTAAACTTTTATTGGGGAATGGGCTTATTCACGCAGAAGCAGGCTGGAGAAGCAAAAAGATCAGACAGCAAGGAGACAGGTAGGGATCAGGCCCCCGAAATGTGAAGGTCCCAATCAGCCCCACAAGGACCGGCAAAACAATTCTAACCACTTTAGGTGCTGCAATTAACAATTGATTGTGGCATCTGAAAAGTTGCATTAGCCTGGCATTAGCAACTAGGATTTACAGAATATGAAGCATGCTCAGCTTGTGAGCAGGCTGAGGCTATGTTCACACTGCCGGTTGTCTCCGGCAGTGCAAAGCCAGTTATTTTAGGATCGAGAAAAGCCGGAGAAAAAATAATGATTGCACCAACTTTTTCTCCGGCTTTTCTCTTACATCCAAACTGGATCCACCTCCTCTACTCTAGAGTAAAAATAAAAACAAAATAAATGAATAATATAGTAACGTTAGTCACTCGGGTACCCCTGCATCCCCTGCATAGCAACTACGTACGTTGTTTCTGTAAGACATAACAAAACTAGATTGAACAACCATAGACATACTATTCGAAAAAAAATTTAGACTTACCAGTTGCAAAACATTTTGCTGAACATACAGAACATGACCTGAGATTCATGATCTTAGACTATATCCGACCGTTAAGAAGAGGTGGGGATAGCAAAACACTGTTGATGAAGAGGGAATTGAGGTAGATTTTTGAACTTTCCAAGCTGCGGCCACAAGGGCTCAATGTGGAGTTCAAGATCACACCTAGTATGCTGTGAAAACCTTTTAGGTGTAAGACTTACATCTGTATCTGGAACAACAGATTGGCCCTCATTTACTTAGAAAATCAGGTTGTAAGTCTATGTTGCTTTCTTACCCGACTGCTTTTTTCCCCTGATATTCATTATTATGTTGCATCCTGTTTGTCGCACGTGGGTTTTGTTGGTTTTGGTTTCAAACTCCTCTGAGTTGTCGGGAAAAAATCCACAACAATTCAACAAATTCGGGTTGGAAACCTTTATAAATATGTGGGAAAGCTCAGAAATGTCGGGTTACGCCCCTTTATCGGGTTTGGGAGAATCCACATCGGGTTCGTCGAGAAAAAATGTCGCATCGTGTCGCAGACTGGCGCACGATGTCTGCGACATGGCGCAGACAAAGATGCGCCAAAAAAACCCGACAAAAGAAGTCGGGTTTAGAATAGTAAATGAGGGCCATTGACTACCATGTTTACTAATTTCTGTTTTTGTTATGTCTTACAGAAACGACGTACAGCACAACCAGAGGAATATCATTATTTTTCATGCTTATTATATATGTAACAACAAGAAGACCTGGCTACATGGTGATTATTGTGAATTGGCAATTGTTTTCACTAAATAAAAAATTCACTTGTACATATTAGTATATTTTAAATTTTTCACATGATGTCACACATATGGAATGTGGTTGCTATGCAGGGGATGCAGGGGTACCCGAGTGGCTAACGTTACTATATTATTCATTTATTTTGTTTCTATTTTTACTCTAGATATGAGGAAGTGGGTCCAGTTTGGATGTAACGGTGTTGTGAAGGAAATATTGCTCACGTTGTACAAGCACTGTTTAAATACAGTCACCAGGTCATTTGGGAAGTGATCGGTTGCTCTCCAGTTGCCCCTGCTATGTCAAAGGTTTTCTGGGATAACATCCAGGACATGGATCGGAATTGCCTTGATGCTGCCGATGTGATGCTGTGGTTGATCCTCCCTTATGTTCAGTGACATGCCACAGTTCCACATGGGAGTTTTGATTGGTGCAGACCCTAATATTCCCTCCTATTATCATAATTTATAGTTTTTTCATTCTCTAAATTTTTCAAATTTTTTTTTTTATTTCTTCTCTTATTTCTTAATTTTTTCATTAAATTCTTTAGTTTTTTTTGTTTTTCTCCTTTTATTTTCATTTGATGGTTACTCCATTTGATTTATTATTTCATTTTTTTTATATACATCATTGCCACAGTGGATTACGCTCTGCATCCACATATACCCTTATGGGATCTAAAAAAACACGTATTTATATACATATATTTTATTAATTGGTTTTACTGGTTAATTTCACACATCATTTATGGCTGATACACATATGATACATTTTCCAATAGCCGATAAGTCTGGTGTCCACGGATGCCTGACGTAAATGTGGAGCGATTCTTTCTCACACACTTATGCACATGCGTTAATCTACAGCTTGTCCGGCGACCACCGATGCCCATTATAGTAAAGGTGGAGTTTGCATTTTATAGCCTTAGGCTAGGTTCAGACTACGGAATTTCCGCCTGCAATTCCGCTTTCAAATTGCAGGCGGAAATTCCGCTTGCTAAAATGGATAGTGTAGTGAATGGGTTTCCGTTCACAAATTCACACTTCGGAATTTGTGAAGCGGAATTTGTGAACGGAAAATCTGCTTGGAAATTTCTGCCTGAAGAATGGCGTTGCTCTTTCTTCAGGCGGAAATCCGTGCGAAACACATTGCAGTCTATTGGAGAATGCAGTGTCCGCGCGGTCCTAGCGCCGACTGACTCAGAAATTTTCTGCCCGGAGATTCCGTAGTCTGAACTTAGCCTTAGACATATGCGCAGGTCTGTAAGTTTGTAAGCACACCATGGGAACAGGCTCCTTGTGGGATGATTGGTTCAATGAAAAGTAGTGGGTGTGGCTTCCACGGACGGAGCTTCCGAAATGCCGAGATGTCAGTGCACGCTTATACACACGCCTATATGTAATGTATATTTACTGTATCCTAATTACCTGATTCCTCTGGTTGTTAATGTTTTTAAAGACACGTTTTTAGGTGTTTTATAACAGATTGCACTATATGTATAATGTTGAGATGTTGAGTATCACTATGAATACAACATTGAGTGTATACAAACACTGCTATGTACAATATCTCTATACTGTACCATAATTGCATTGATTGCACTTTATTGTTCACTAATTGATAGAGAAGTCACATTTGCTTCTTGTGTATAAATTGCACCATAGTCCTGTTGTTAGTTGCTTAAAAAAGATCCTGGAGAGGATCGAAAAGTTGCTGCTTTTGTCAAATTTTTTGATGGAATAAATTCACTGTTTTTTCACTTCGTGGAGTGCTACACTTTATTTTTATTGATGCAGAAGAATTGATGGACTTGATTCTTTTCAGTTGCCTGCATCCTTCATATGGACATTACTTTCGCTAGAGTGCTGTTGTAATTTTTTTTATTATATATATATATATATATATATATATATATATATATACAGGTATATATCTACCTGCCCACATTATGATCTAACAAGCATAAATATGTAATATACATGAGCAAACAGGGGTTGTATCTGCATATCAAAGAGGTACACTAGTGTCTAAGACAATTTAAGTGACTAAGTGTCTGATCACGCTAAGTCTGATCAGTGGGACCCCCCTGTGATCTCTAGAATGGTGCCTTTGCATGGCGCAGAATTGACACAACTCCATTCCTTCTCTATAAGAGTGCCAGAGACTGGGAGACAAACTCCCATAGGACAGTGCTTCGCCATTATAAGAGTATGGAGCAGTGAGACAAAGATCGCTGTGAGCCTTGGCGTAAAGTGTGCTACTGCATGCTGTTTGTTCTCCTGGTCGTGGAGGAATTGGCAGTGACTCCTCCCACTTGTTGGTCCTCTGCATACAGTTCCCAGCTGCAGGGTATAGATTCTTTGTAGCATCACTAGCCACTCTGTACTTGACCAGGCCTTGCCAAAAGCTTTTAAGGTCCTAGTTGAAACACGGCTCGTGTTAATTCCTTCTCCTTGTTGCCTAGACTGCCCTCTGGCTTTCATCATAGCTTCTGTATCTCTTTGCCAACTCAATATACACATATATCACACATTGGCCCTGATTATCAATATGTGTAACAAAAAAAAGTGGAAAGATTTTGCCCACAGTAACCAATCACAGCTCAGCTTTCCTTCATTAATGAGCTTTGGTCATGGGAAAGCTGAGCTGTGATTGGTTGCTTTGGAAAAATCTCTCCCCTTTTTCTCTCACACATTTTGATAAATTTAGGTCCTTCGTTTTGTTTAGCACATCGAATGGCATAGTTGACAAGTTATCATAGCACAGTGACTTATGCATTTTTCATACATGTATCATAGCTTCTTGTAGATGTCTTTATTATTTCACTTCTAAATAGTTGTCACGATCTGCAACATACCTGTTATAATCAGCTATATGCCATTTAATCATGGATGTTTATTAAGGCTGCTGTTGTTCTCTGGTGTCTGCCATGCCCTGCGTTGCATCAAGACAATAGTTAGCGTCTATTCACATGGCAGAATTTCCGCTTGCCGTATTCCACTTGCGGAATTCCACCTCAAATTAAAGCCCATAGACTTCTATGGGATTCTGCACTCCCATTCACACTCCTGTGAATGGGAATGCAGAATCACAAAGAAGTCTATGGGCTCTAATTTGAGGCGGAATTCCGCAAGCTGAAATTTCTGCCGTTTGAATAGACCCTCAATCCAACCTGTCTTTGTGTTCCTCCCGCTCTCATCCGGTTGACTCTTATATAAAGACTAGCCTCTTTCCCTATGACCTTGCCTAGGTGTCTAATCAGTTATGCCTGTACTCTATTCCTGTCCAGAGTCTGTTTGCTGGCTCCAGTGATCCTAAAACCTATATCCAAAATGTAATCCTCTTTCTCGATTGGGATTCTGCCTTGTTCTCTGTCTCATGTACCGTATATACTCGAGTATAAGCCGACGGGAATACAAGCCGAGGCCCCTAATTTCACCCCAAAAACCCAGAAAAAGTTATTGACTCAACTATAAGCCTAGGGTGGGAAATACATCATCCCCCCGTCATCATCCAGACCCCCGTCATTAACACCCTCATCATCATCACCCTGTCATCATCCCCCCTTCATCATCACCCTGTCATCATCCCCCCTTCATCATTACCCTGTCATCATCACCCTGTCATCATCCCACACCCCCCTTCATCATCACCGCCTGTCATCATCACCCTGTCATCATCCCACACCCCCCTTCATCATCACCGCCTGTCATCATTACCCTGTCATCATCTCACACACACCCCCTTCATCACCGCCTGTCATCATCCCCCTGTCATCATCCCCCCCTGTCATCATCCCCCCTTCATCATCACTGCCTGTCATCATCCCACACACCCCCTTCATTATCACCGCCTGTCATCATCCCCTTGTCATAATCCCACCCCCCTCCATCATCATCACCTGTCATCAGCCCCCCCTTCATCCTCACCGCTTGTCAATGTCTGATTACAGTGGTCTTCAACCTGCAGACCTCCAGATGTTCCAAAACTACAACTCCCAGCATGCCCGGACAGCCATCGGCTGTCCGGGCATTGTGGGAGTTGTAGTTTTGAAACATCTGGAGGTCCGCAGGTTGAAAACCACTGCGGCCTTCGACATCATCTGGACCGTCCCCCCACCCCCACCCCCTTTAGTTTTGTACTCACCTCCGCTCGGCAGGACGTTAGGGTGAGCTGGTCCGGGCCATCTGTAGAGACCGTCCAGTGGGGAGGGATAGTCGTTCCGGGCTGTCCATCTTCACCGGGGGGGCCTCTTCTTCACGCTTCGGGCCCGGAATAGAGACGATGCCTTGACGACGACGCACAGAGACGTTGCTCATGAACGTCCCTGTGCGTCATAGTCAAGGCAACATCCCTATTCCCGAGCCAGGCCCGAAGAGAGGAGAAGAGGCCCCCCCCCCCCGGTGAAGATGGACAGCCCGGAACGACTATCCCTCCCCACCGGACGGTCCCTGAAGCACAGATGGCCTGGACCAGCTTACCCTAACGTCCCGCCGAGGGGAGGTGAGTGCAAAACAAAAGGGGGGGGGTCTGGATGATGACGAAGGCCGCAGTGGTCTTCAACCTGCGGACCTCCAGATGTTTCAAAACTACAACTCCCAGCATGCCCAGACAGCCGGGCTTGCTGGGAGTTGTAGTTTTGAAACATCTGGAGGTCCGCAGGTTGAAGACCACTGAGGGTGGAGAGTTCACTCGAGTATAAGCCGAGGGGGGTGTTTTCAGCACGAAAAATCGTGCTGAAAAACTCGGCTTATACTCGAGTACATACGGTATGTGCTCTGCCAAGTCTGGTGTGTCCTGCTGTGCCAAGTCCAGTGTTTACTGCTGTGCCACCACAGGCATGCAAGTGCTTTCCTGGTGTTCCCCATTTTGCTGAGTGCGCCCCCCCCCCCCAATCCAAAGGATAGGGGATAAGATGCCTGAACGTGGGAGTCCCGCCGCTGGGGACCCCTGGGATCTTGCATGCAGCACCTCATTTGTAATCAGTCCCCGGAGCGTGATTACACGCCGGCGGCGTGTGACGTCACGCCTCCGCCCCCGTGTGATGTCACGCTCCGCCCCTCAATGCAAGCCTACAGGAGGGGGGGTGACCAATTGTACTTTGTGTCATCATGTCATCATTTTACCTCAAAGATTACAGTGAAGCCAAAAAAAAATTGTGGGGCATATTTGAAAAATGTTTTGCTATTTTTGGGGGTTTACATTTCTACTCAGTATGCTTCATGCTTAAAATGACACATTATCTTTATTTTGTAGGTCCATACAATTACAATGATACCCAATTTATATAGGTTTTGTGTTATTTTACTACTGACTACTAAAATATATAACTTTTTATATGAAAACTACTATGCTTAAAATTGTCACCTTCTGACCCTTAATTTTTTTCTCTACAGAGATGCTTTAGTGCTCCATGATCTGTAGATTTTATTGGCAACATTTTTATTTTGATGGGACTTTATGATCACTTTATATTTATTTTGTTCTAGTATATGAAGTGACCAAAAATCATCAATTCTGGACTTTGGTATTTTTTTTTTACTTTTACGCCATTGACCATGCGATTTCATTATCATTATATTTTAATAGTTCAGACATTTCCGCCTGCAGTTATACCACATATGTTTATTTTTGTTTACATGATTTTATTTAAAAAATGGGAAAAGAGGGTGATTTAAACTTTTATTGGGGAATGGGCTTATTCACGCAGAAGCAGGCTGGAGAAGCAAAAAGATCAGACAGCAAGGAGACAGGTAGGGATCAGGCGCCCGAAATGTGAATGTCCCAATCAGCCCCACAAGGACAGGCAAAACAATTCTAACCACTTTAGGTGCTGCAATTAACAATTGATTGTGGCATCTGAAAAGTTGCATTAGCCTGGCATTAGCAACTGGGATTTACAGAATATGAAGCATGCTCAGCTTGTGAGCAGGCTGAGGCTATGTTCACACTGCCGGTTGTCTCCGGCAGTGCAAAGCCAGTTATTTTAGGATCGAGAAAAGCCAGAGAAAAAATAATGATTGCACCAACTTTTTCTCAGGCTTTTCTCTCAGGAAATAACGGCGGCTATTGAATACATGTTCACCCTGTGTTGTCCAAGGGTTAAGGTATCCTAATTATAATTGTAGGTTGGGTATTGGAATGTATGACAGAATGGCAACTCCTTTTGTTATTTAGATAAGCCTATGTAAACACAGGCTACACTATGGGTGGTTAACTGGTGGACTGATGGCTAAATTCAGGCTGCGGCGCCTAGTTGTCCAGACCTCTACTAATTGAACCTAAAGGGGAGTTAAAGGGGTTGTGCGCTGCCCTAATTTTCGGAGCTCCGCTCACAGCGTCCGGAAGTTCATTACTCCGAACGCTGTGTGCGGGCTTCCGTGTTCGCGGCCGCCGGGCGTGACGTCACGCCTGGCCCCTCGTGACGTCACGCCCACCCCCTCTACCAAAGTCTATGGGAAGGGGGCGACACTATGGGAAGGGGGCGCGAACACGGAAGCCCGCACACAGCAATCGGAGTAGTGAACTTCCAGACGCTGTGAGCGGAGCTCCGAAAGTCAGGGCAGCGCACAACCCCTTTAAGAGCATAACATCATTCACCTTGGCTCAAACTGAAGCAAAGGGGGCTTCAGGCATGTTATTAAATTTGGCCACAACTGGTGGAAAATTGTGGCTAAACCACGCAAAGACCATCAGCATTAAAGGTGTAAGAATTTTTGCAGATATAATCAAAGGTTCTAGCTAGAGCCTAACAAAGCCAGTGAAGCTTAGATTTTATCCATAGCAAAATCAGTTTGTTACATGATATATTACACCCCCTGCTGTTCTATGTTGTGTTGATTTGCACTTCTGCATCCTCCATTGGTGACACTACATTGCTGGCCTTCTTACCAGGTGCATCAATACTTTTGTTTATCATATACTTTATTTGTGCACGTCCCTAATTCTGTATATATCAAGAAAGAAATAATATTCCATAGAAACTCGTAGAAATATATTTCTCTGTTAGGGGGGAGGAAGAATGGATTTATGTGCAGTCCTATTTTTCTCTCTCACTTTTAGGAAAGCATGGAGGAAGTATATGAAGCATAATTAATGAGAAGGATGAATTGGAGGGGACAGTGGATAATTTATAGAGATGTCGCGAATTGTTCGCCGGCGAACGGTTCCAAACTTCGCTTGTTCGCGTTCGCCTCGCCGGGCGACCATATGTGAAGTCCGACCCGCCCCCTATTCATTAACATTGCGGTAAACTTTGACCCTGTGTGTCACAGTCAGCAGACACATTGCAGTCAATTACTAGCAGACCCTCCCTTCCAGACCCTCCTACCTCCTGCACGGACGCCATTTTACTTTCATTCGGCATGCTGTAGGCTTAGAGAGAGGACGGAAAGTGAAGCTGCTCTTGCTGTAATAGGGAAATCGAAAGCTAGGTGGTTCATTCTGGGTCCACTACACTCCTAAACCACTAATATAACATCTGCTTTAAGGACAGTACCCAAAAAAGCCCTTTTTAGGGCTCAAATATCAGTCCGTGTGTCTTCCAACAGCTGGAGGCACCCTGGTTGGGAGGGAACCACAGATTAAAAGGGGTACTCCGGTTGAAAACTTAATTTCTTTCAAGCAGCTACAGTATTAGAAGGGCTCAAAGATCAGTCCGTGTGTTTTGCAACAGCTGGAGGCACCCTGGTTGGGTAACCACTGTTTAAAAGGGGTACTCCGCTGGGAAACTTTTTTTCAGTAGAGCAACTACAGTATTAAAAGGGCTAAAACATCAGTCCATGTGTTTTACAACAGCTGGAGGCACCCTAGTTGGGTAACCACTGTTTAAAAGGGGTACTCCGCTGGCAAACTTTTTTCAGTCCAGCAACAACAGTATTAAAAGGGCTCAAATTCAGTCCGTGTGTTTTGCAACAGCTGGAGGCACCCTGGTTGGCTAACCACTGTTTAAAAGGGGTACTCCGCTGGCAAACTTTTTTTCTTTCCAGCAACTAGTGCAAATCATCTTTGGGGTGACCGTAGTGTAAATTTGAAAAAAAAAAAACTTTTTGGGCTGTAAAATAAGATCAGTCACTTCACTTCACACTTGGGAGTCTTTTGGCCTTCAGGGCTCATTGTCACACTAGTGCAAATCATCTTTAGGGTGAGCATAGTGTAAATAAAAAAAAAAAAATACCTTTTTTGGCTGTGAAATAAAATCAGTCACTTCACACTTGGGAGTTTTTGGGCCTGCTGGGCTCATTTTCACACTAGTGCAAATCATAAGTGGTGTGACCGTAGTGTAAATTTGAAAAAGAAAAAAAAACTTTTTGGGCTGTGAAATAAAATCAGTCAGTTCACTTCACACTTGGGAGTTTTTGGGCCTGCTGGGCTCATTGTCACACTAGTGCAAATCATATGTGGTGTGACCGTAGTGTAAATTTGAAAAAAAACTAAACTTTTTTGACTGTGAAATAAAATCAGTCAGTTCACTTCACACTTGGGCATTTTGGGGCCTGCTCGGCTCATTGTCACACTAGTGCAAATCATATGTGGTGTGACCGTAGTGTAAATTTGAAAAAGAAAAAAAAAATTTTTGGGCTGTGAAATAAAATCAGTCAGTTCACTTCACACTTGGGAGTTTTGGGGCCTGCTGGGCTCATTGTCACACTAGTGCAAATGATATGTGGTGTGACCGTAGTGTAAATTTGAAAAAAAAAAAACTTTTTTGGCTGTGAAATAAAATCAGTCAGTTCACTTCACACTTGGGCGTTTTGGGGCCTGCTCGGCTCATTGTCACACTAGTGCAAATCATATGTGGTGTGACAGCTGGCTTGTCTGAACTCATAGCCCACCAGCTTTAAAAACAAATTAAAAAAAATATACAAAAAAATAGTTACATTTTTTTTTACAGCTTTTGCACCCCACCCACCTGTATCAGGTGTATATTAGGTGTCTTGGATGTTTCAAATCCTGCAATGCCTGCTGAACTGTTCACACAGAGGCATATTCATAGTGTAGGGTCTGTCCCAATGTGGTCACCTTACCGTGGTGGGATGGTCCAAGCTATTTGGCCACCAAATTGCAAGTTAAGTACCTCACTATTCATAACTTCATCATTTAATATTTTCATTTTTTGCACCATAGCTGTATAGCTTTTCATGTTGTATCTATATACTCATGTTTTATATATATCGTTGTGCTATTAGTGTGCTGATGTATTCTCCTGTTGCTGTATATTTTAGCCCAGCAGCTGGCACCTGCTAGCCAGGTCCATATAATAGTTTGTAACCAATAGTGCAGGCTAACTTATCCTTTGGCTAAAAAATTATTTTTGCTATTGGGACACCGCAGTGGAAGGTACCCGGCCGAAAAAAAATAAATAAATAAAAAATAATGTAAAAATATATATTTTTAAATAGCTCAAATTTATTTTTTAGCTATTGGGACACTGCAGTGGAAGGTACCCGGCCAAAATTTCTTTGCACAAAAGGCAATCCCCAACCTGTACTCGATTGTGCAACAGGAAGTAATGGCATGTCTGGCACACAGTGCTGGGGCAAGGGTCCATCTGACCACTGATGCCTGGTCTGCAAAGCATGGTCAGGGCAGGTATATCACCTACACTGCGCATTGGGTAAACCTGGTGGCGCTGTACAGGGTTGCCGCGTTGGATTTTGAATGAAGACAGGCCTCTTAAAGCTGATTGGTCGCTGGATGCTGCTGGATGGTATGGGTCGACCAATCAGGAACATGCCGTACATGGCTGTGTACAGTTATGCTGTCATAGGAAAAAGTTGGTGAGGGGATGTCATCCAAACATGGGCATGGGGATGGTAGGTTTAACTCTGATTGGTTGTTCGGCATGTCGAGTGAGCCAATCAGAGAGGGGACGTATGAGTTCAGGTTGCAAGTCTTGCCGCTGGTGGCGGCAGGATGTCTTTCAAATATTTCAGCCAATCGCTGCTGGGCAGGTCCGGGCGCCGACCAATCAGGTTAAAGATAAATAATTCCTCTTTGGGGGATTCCTAGAGGCATCGGCTGCAAATCTTTTTTGAAGAATTCGACCAATCGCTGCTGGGCAGGTCCGGGTGGCGACCAATCAGGTTAAAGACATATAATTCCTCTTTGGGGGATTCCTAGAGGCATCAGGGGCAAATCTTTTTTGACGAATTCGACCAATCGCTGCTGGGCAGGTCCGGGCGGCGACCAATCAGGTTAAAGACGTATAATTCCTCTTTGGGGGATTCCTAGAGGCATCGGTGGCAAATCTTTTTTGACAAATTCAACCAATCGCTGCTGGGCAGGTCCGGGCGGCAACCAATCAGGTTAACCCCTTAAGGACTGAGCCCTTTTTCACCTTAAGGACTCGGCCATTTTTTGCAAATCTGACCACTGTCACTTTAAACATTAATAACTCTGGGATGCTTTTAGTTATCATTCTGATTCCGAGATAGTTTTTTCGTGACATATTCTACTTTAACGTAGTGGTAAAACTTTTTGGTAACTTGCATCCTTTCTTGGTGAAAAATCCCAAAATTTGATGAAAAATTAGAAAATTTGCATTTTTCTAACTTTGAAGCTCTCTGCTTGTAAGGAAAATGGATATTCAAAATAATTTTTTTTTTATTTACATATACAATATGTCTACTTTATATTTGCATCATAAAATTGATGAGTTTTTACTTTTGGAAGACACCAGAGGGCTTCAAAGTTTCGCAGCAATTTTCCAATTTTTCACAAAATTTTGAAACTCGCTTTTTTTCAGGGACCAGTTCAGGTTTGAAGTGGATTTGAAGGGTCTTCATATTAGAAATACCCCATAAATGACCCCATTATAAAAACTGCACTCCCGAAAGTATTCAAAATGACATTCAGTAAGCGTTTTAACCCTTTACGGGTTTCACAGGAATAGCAGCAAAGTGAAGGAGAAAATACACAATCTTCATTTTTTACACTCGCTTGTTCTTGTAGACCCAATTTTTGAATTTTTGCAAGGGGTAAAAAGGAGAAAATTTTTACTTGTATTTGAAACCCAATTTCTCTCGAGTAAGGACATACCTCATATGTCCATGTTAATTGTTCAGCGGGCGCAGTAGAGGCTCAGAAGGGAAGGAGAGTCAAATGGTTTTTGGGGGGCATGTCACCTTTAGGAAGCCCCTATGGTGCCAGAACTGCAAAAAACCCCACATGGCATACCATTTTGGAAACTAGACCCCTCGGGGAATGTAACAAGGGGTAATGTGAACCTTAATACCCCACAGGTGATTCACGACTTTTGCATATGTAAAAAAAAAAAAAATTTTTACCTAAAATGCTTGGTTTCCCTAAGGTTTTACATTTTTAAAAAGGGTAATAGCAGAAAATACACCCCAAAATTTGAAGCCCAATTTCTCCCGATTCAGAAAACACCCCCTATGGTGGTGAAAAGTGCTCTTCTGGCGCACTACAGATCTCAGAAGAGAAGGAGTCACATTTGGCTTTTTTGAAGGAAATTTTGCTCTGGGGGCATGCCGCATTTAGGAAGTCCCTATGGTGCCAGGACAGCAAAAAAAAAACACATGGCATACCATTTTGGAAACTAGACCCCTCGGGGAACGTAACAAGGGGTAAAGTGAACCTTAATACCCTACAGGTGTTTCACGACTTTTGCATATGTAAAAAAAAATAAAAAAATTTACCTAAAATGCTTGGTTTCCCAAAAAATTTACATTTATACAAAGGGTTAAAGCAGAAAATACCCCCCAAAATTTGAAGCCCAATTTCTCCCGATTCAGAAAACACCCCATATGGGGGTGAAAAGTGCTCTGTTGGCGCACTACAGGTCTCAGAAGAGAAGGAGTCACATTTGGCTTTTTGAAAGCAAATTTTGCTCTGGGGGCATGCCGCATTTAGGATGCCCCTATGGTGCCAGGACCGCAAAAAATACCCACATGGCATACCATTTTGGAAACTAGACCCCTCGGGGAACGTAACAAGGGGTTAAGTGAACCTTAATACCCCACAGGCGTTTCACGACTATTGCATATGTAAAAAAAATTAAAAAAATTTTACCTAAAATGCTTCTTTTCCCAAAAACTTTACATTTTTAAAAAGGGTAAAAGCAGAAAATACCCCCCAAAACTTGAAGCCCAATTTCTCCCGAGTACGGCGATACCCCATATGTGACCCTTAACTGTTGCCTTGAAATACGACAGGGCTCCAAAGTGAGAGCGCCATGCGCATTTGAGGCCTAAATTAGGGATTGCATAGGGGTGGACATAGGGGTATTCTACGCCAGTGATTCCCAAACAGGGTGCCTCCAGCTGTTGCAAAACTCCCAGCATGCCTGGACAGTCAACGGCTGTCCGACAATACTGGGAGTTGTTGTTTTGCAACAGCTGGAGGCTCCGTTTTGGAAACCGTGGCGTACCAGACATTTTTCATTTTTATTGGGGAGGGGGGCTGTGTAGGGATATGTGTATATGTAGTGTTTTTTACTTTTTATTTTATTTTGTGTTAGTGTAGTGTAGTGTTTTTAGGGTACAGTCGCACGGGCGGGGGGTTCACAGTAGTTTCTCGCTGGCAGTTTGAGCTGTTGCAGAAAATTTGCTGCAGCTCAAACTTGCAGCCAGATACTTACTGTAAGCCTCCGCCCATGTGAGTGTACCCTGTACATTCACATTGGGGGGGGGGGGGACATCCAGCTGTTGCAAAACTACAACTCCCAGCATGCACTGACAGACTGTACATGCTGAGAGTTTTAGTTTTGCAACAGCTGTAGGCACACTGGTTATGTATCACGGAGTTTGTGACCTTACTCAGTGTTTCAAAACCAGTGTGCCTCCAGCTGTTGCAAAACTACAACTCCCAGCATGTACGGTGCATGGTGTAAGGTGACTGCTAGGAGTTGTAGTTTGCAACAGCTGGAGGCACACCGGTCGTGAAACACTGAGTTAGGTAAAAAAAAAAAACTCTAAGTTTCACAACCAGTGTGCCTTCAGCTGTTGCAAAACTACAACTCTCAATAGTCACCGACAGCCAACGGGCATGCTGGGAGTTGTAGTTATGCAACCAGCAGATGCACCACTACAACTCCCAGCATGCACTTTAGCTGTTTGTGCAAGCTGGGAGTTGTAGTTATACAACAGCTGAAGGTACACTTTTCCATAGAAATAATGTGCCTCCAGCTGTTGCAAAACCATAAGTCCCAGCATGCCCATAAGGGAATGCTGGGAATTGTGGTGGTCTGCCTCCTGCTGTTGCATAACTACAGCTCCCAGCATGCCCTTTTTGCATGCTGGGAGCTGTTGCTAAGCAACAGCAGGAGGCTGTAACTCACCTCCTGCTGCTGCTCCATCACAGGACTGTCCCTCGCCGCCGCCGTCGCTCCTGGGGCCCCGATCCCAACATTGACGCCGGGGATCGGGGTCCCCAGCACCCGGGGTCGTCTTCCCGCACCCGCTCACGTCCTCCGGAAGAGGGGCGGAGCGGGTGCGGGAGTGACGCCCGCAGCAGGCGCCCTGATTGGTCGGCCGGTAATCCGGCCGACGAATCAGGGCGATCGTGAGGTGGCACCAGTGCCACCTCACCCCTGCAGGCTCTGGCTGTTCGGGGCCGTCAGAGACGGCCCTGAACAGCCAGTAATTCCGGGTCACCGGGTAACTGGAGACCCGATTGACCCGGAATCGCCGCAGATCGCTGGACTGAATTGTCCAGCGATCTGCGGCGATCGCCGACATGGGGGGGCATAATGACCCCCCTGGGCGATATGCCGGGATGCCTGCTGAACGATTTCAGCAGGCATCCGGCTCCGGTCCCCAACCGGCTAGCGGTGGGGGCCGGAATTCACACGGGCGTATGGATACGCCCTGCGTCCTTAAGGACTCGGGATGCAGGGCGTATCCATACGCCCTGCGTCCTTAAGAGGTTAAAGACGTATAATTCCTCTTTGGGGGATTCCTAGAGGCATCGGTGGCAAATCTTTTTTGAAGAATTTGACCAATCGCTGCTGGGCAGGTCCGGCTGGCGACCAATCAGGGATGAGACGTATAATTCCTCTTTGGGGGATTCCTAGAGGCATCAGGGGCAAATCTTTTTTGACGAATTCGACCAATCGCTGCTGGGCAGGTCCGGGCGGCGACCAATCAGGTTAAAGACGTATAATTCCTCTTTGGGGGATTCCTAGAGGCATCGGTGGCAAATCTTTTTTGAAGAATTCGACCAATCGCTGCTGGGCAGGTCCAGGCGGCGACCAATCAGGCTAAAGACGTATAATTCCTCTTTGGAGAATTCCAAGAGGCATCGGCGGCAACTCTTTTTTGAAGAATCCGACCAATCACATTCCGTCTTGGTAAGGTGGCGACCAAGGATGACTTACGAGACTTATCCGCCACCAACTAGGGTTCAAGCCACAATGTTTTAGGGCACTTTCTGCCTGGGGAACAAACAGAAATTTTTCTGGCCGCTGCTACAGCAGCAGCTTTGACAATACCAAATTTTCCACCCATGTGTACAATTTTTCTGGCCTCTGGTGCTGCACTTTTTCTGGTGCTGCAATTTTTCTGGCTGCTGCTTTCATCTTTATTTGATTAAAAATTTTATTTAGAAAATAATTTCTTTGTGTGTTTCTCCATCCTCCATTATAGAATCTTCTGGACTTTCTGATAATTTATACTTGAATTTTCCAGAGTACTAACCATTACACCATGGAACGCTTGTTGCGTGTGATTTTTTAAGTTACATTTTCAAAAAAAAAATACAGAGAGGGAAAAACTCTGCTTCTTTATTTGATTACAAATTTTATTTAGCAAATAATTTCTTTTGGTGGTCCATCGTCCTGCATTATGTGCTGCCTAATATGGGGGAATCTATGTGCTGCCTAAAGGGGGGCTCTAACTATGTGCTGCCTAATATGGGGGAATCTATGTGCTGCCTAAAGGGGGGCTCTATGTGCTGCCTAAAGGGGGGCTCTAACTATGTGCTGCCTAACATGGGGGAATCTATGTGCTGCCTAAAGGGGGATCTAACTATGTGCTGCCTAAAGGGGGGATCTAACTATGTGCTGCCTAATATGGGGGAATCTATGTGCTGCCTAAAGGGGGGCTCTATGTGCTGCCTAAAGGGGGGCTCTAACTATGTGCTGCCTAACATGGGGGAATCTATGTGCTGCCTAAAAGGGGGATCTAACTATGTGATGCATAAAGGGGGGGATCCAACTATGTGCTGCCTAAAGGGGGCTCTCTGTGCTGCCTAAAGGGAGGCTCTAACTATGTGCTGCCTAAAGGGGGGCTCTAACTATGTGCTGCCTAATATGGGGGGAATCTATGTGCTGCCTATAGAGGGGATCTAACTATGTGATGCCTAAAGGGGGGCTCTATGTGCTGCCTAAAGGGGGCTAAAGCACGTTATTCCAAACAATGTTAGGTGATTTATGCCCTTTATGGATTAAAACCAGACTCTGCATCAACTATGTAATTTTTCATGGGAGTTTTGCCATGGATCCCCCTCCAGCACGCCACAGTCCAGGTGTTAGTCCCCTTAAAACAACTTTTCCATCACTATTGTGGCCAGAAAGAGTCCCTGTTGGTTTTAAAATTCGCCTGCCCATTGAAGTCAATGGCGGTTCGCCCGGTTCGTGAACTTTTGCGGAAGTTCACGTTTGCCAACCGAAAATTTTATGTTCGCAACATCACTATGGATAAACAATTAAGGGAAAAAAGATCTCATAACAACATGTATTAGTGAGATCTTCAGAGCTGTGTGTGAGGGATTACTTTCTATACAGGTCAGTGGAGGAAGACAGGATAAGAGAGACCACATTCACAAGGGCAACTAGCCCTGACAAACCATTGTCTTAAAAGATGAGGGCGGTGTGTATGCCTCAGTCAATGAAGATAAAGCCAGTAAGCAAAGGAAAATAAAGGTGATGGATGGTTTGTCTATGATTTATTACTAGCATGTATGTCTGTAAAGGGAAAAAAAAAGAAAAAAAAAACTTGTGGTGTCCCAGTTTTGTTTGTTCCAGCTACTATACATATGAAGCTGTTGAATGGCTGTGAGAAAACTTTTTACAAATTGCATAAGCCACAAAAACTTGCGGTGGGAAGAGTCCCTAGTCCAAACTTCTCCCTCCAGAGGGAACACCCAAAACAGTCTAAGTTTGGCTTTTGTGTAACAACTCCTAGCTGGCTCTTGCTAGGCATACATATACCAAGACCATAAAATGTTGCTCCTAGATTTAATCCTGGTCTGTAACTTGTTCAAAATTAGCCTGCTAAAAACCAGTCCCTGTCCTGTTCCAGTTGCAAGTTCTGTCATCTGAGACTGATCTGGGCCGTATATGCAGTGATCATGGATTCTATGGAGATTGGAGGTTTTGGCCAAAAGATTATCTCCAGTCCATGCTGTGAAGGCAAAGTGCTCAAGTTCCAACTCCAAGAAGGACTATGATCTGAGTCAGAGGAGAATAAAGCTGAAAAGGCTCTTTAGTGATCTAGGGTCAGAGGAAGTGTTGTGGGGTTAAACACTACAAGTTCTGCAAAAATCCAAAAGTAAAAAGTTTAGGAATTTGTGCATCAGTAGGACAACATTTGTAGGACTTCTACAGTACAAACTGATTGGACTATATTCCTTCTGTTTCCTGTCTACAACTGCTTCTTCACTTGCACATGTATTTCACACTATGAAGCCAACTTATTTGACAAAAGCATTATTTTATACACCAACCTACCACGTGACATTACCATCTGCTTCCTTATGGGACTGCTACTCCCAGCTTGCCTTCATAACAACACCCATTATCCTCTTGGGTACCTTACATGAAATGGTTAAGTAAACAAACTTACAATCAAGATTCCACAAATATTTAATTTTAATAATTTGCTGTCTCTGTAAGATTTAACCATTAAAAGCATCAAATAAAGTAAAATTAATTTGTGCTCATTTCTTTCTCTCCCATTTTAGCTTATCTGTAGCTTAAAGTCTTAAATCAAAGTCTGTATACTGACAAATTAATAACTATTAGGTGATAAAAATTCTATTATAATTGCAACCAGTTGCAGTTCTTCATCTTAGCAAAGCCTCCCAAGTTGGGAATGGATTTCAAAATAATTCATGTCAATATCATAAAAATTTTTAAGGTGAGAAATAGAAAAAAATTATTAAAATCATTGAATCACCTGTGTATTTGAAACAATTGTCCAACCATTTCTCTAAGGGTACATTCACAAAGTACATTATTATTCTTCCACCATTTCACTATAATTCAAGGCTGCAATCACAGGACTGCAAGCTTCAGAGCTGAAATCTCCTACTATTCCTGACTGGCAGAGTCTTTGCAGAGCTTTCTCATATGATTTACAACTAGACACTGGTGTGTTCATTTGATATATGTAGTGATAATTGACTCACTACTTTTGTAAGGGTGCGTTCACACAAGTGTATTTTCTTTCAAACTCGCAGTGTGTTTCCCGCTGCTAGTTTGAAAGGGACAGACCGTCTGCAGTAAATTTGCAGCAGTGGAATCTCTACTGCGGAAAATTTGCTGCAGACCCCATTGAAGTCAATAGGGTCTGTGGCCGATTTCCAACAGCGGAGATTCTGCTGCTGAAAATCTGCTGCAGACAGCCCATGGAAAGACTGCCCCTTTTAACCTTTCAGTGTGTTTGAAATAAAATATGCTTGTGTGAACACACCCTTAGAGCGTCATATAGCAATGTGTTAAATAGCAACCAGCAGGACTAAGTATGAAGCTCATGAGCTGAAACCTAACAAAGTCAAACCAACATAACACATTTTACATTATAAGACAATGTGCATACCCAATATTCATAATATGAACCCAATTGCAGCTTTGTGTGTTTTTAAAGCAAATCTGTCATCAGTGTCAGCTGCACTAACCTTTTTGTACAGACAGGTAGTGCAGGTGACACTGATGACAAACATACTTACCTATTCCTGCTCCGTGCTCCCATTATCCTGCTATCTTCCTCCTTATCTTCCATTCTTGGGCCGACTTGGAGCATGGGCAGAGCGTCCTGACGTCACAGTTGCTGTTTGCTATCAGCGGGACCCAGCAGAGAAGCAGCAGCTGTGATGTCAGGAAGCTCCGCCCATGCTCCAGGTCGGCTCTGAAATTGAAGATACGGAGGAAGATAGTAGGAGGATGGGAGCATGAAGCTGGGCAAGGTAAGTATGGTTATCATCAGTGTCCCTTCATTACCTGTCTGTACTGATGTCCTTTAAGCCACGGGCAGCTCCGTTATATCACTATTTTTGTGCGCAGAAATCGATATGCAAAGAAGGGGGCTCAACCACATCAAATGGCCAAAAAAGGGAGGCTATTGAGTGTAATCATAAAGCTATAAAAACTCAAAAGAGGAAAAAGAGAAAAGAGATAACAATTCACAGTCAAATACTAGGAAAACAATGTTATTGTATCAACAAGGTACAAAGAACACCTCACTCAAAACATTTAAAGGGCTTAAAGGAGCACCACTTTGTTTATTGATCAGTTCTCTGTCCCTATTTAAGTCAATGGGAGGGAAGTTTTCAACGCTGTCACTTTGTGTTTTGGCATGAAAATCAGCGCAGTTTCTGCACTCAGAAACACACAGATTATGCCCTAAATGTTCATCCTATTAGGAACACATCTTTTACTAAATGTAGAATAGATACATGAGTGCCTAATTGGGCCTAAGACTGTGTTCAGATGTTGGGGTACTGCAACTAATTACTGTGTGTTTTTGCCTCGAATGTTAGAAAATGTGGTAAAACTGGCACATTTTAATGGGATTATGCTATTTACGTAAATTGCAGTAAAATGTGCACATGGTAGTTAGTTGCGGTACCACAACGTGTAAACACAGCCATTTTCAAGTGTTGCAGTTAAAAATAAAAATAATAATAATATATTTAGATAATAATTCTAATGCTACAATTATTAAAGCTGTACCTATTGGCCATATTCAGTCTTAGCATGGGTCAGAGTATTTTCTGCCATGTTATGGGAACATTCCTTCCACATGGTGCAGCTGTGTTTGGGTACAGTATGGTGACATTATTTCTAGCACTCTATAGTGACTTTGCTTCAAAAGGATATAGTGATATATTCGGTGCTGCATGGTAACATTATCTGCACATGGCATGCTGATATAATTTGGCAAAGTTATGAGGGTATATAGGCATAGTTTTACATTCTTAATGTGCATTCTTTCTGGCAAAATTATATTGGGCGCTGTATGTTTACATTTAGGGATGAGCAAATAAAATCTGACGAATCCGAATTAGTTACGAATTTCAGGAAAATTTTGATTTGTAACAAATGCGAATATCGCCGCGATTCGATGAAACATATTGCTTCATTAAACTCCATTTAGTGCGGTCCAGTCTCCAGGGCATCTAAAATGGCAGATCCATATGTGAGGAAATGGGGCAAGGAACTCTGGGAAGACAGGAAGGCGGGTAGGCAGGGTGACCCTGAATCACATGCAGCATGCAACCTATAAGCAGCCAGCCAGCTCTGTGATGTCACAGCCCTATATAATCAGTAGCTATCTTGCAGCCAGCCATTCCAGTGTTGTATGCCAGAGAGTTTTATTGCAGAGAGAGATAGAGCAGTGTGTGTATTGCACAGAAAAACAGCTTCACAGCAGCGATTCACAACAAGAGTTCGCTCTGTGCGTAATGACGGGCGATACAGGGGACGGAGCAGCGTGACATCATGGCTCCGCCCCTCGTGACATCATGGCCCATACCCTTAATGCAAGTCTATGGCAGGGGGCGTGATGACCACCATGCCCCCTCCCATAGACTTGCATTGAAAGGGGCGGGCCATGACATCACGAGGGGCGGAGCCGTGACGTAACAATGCTCCGGCCCCTGTATTGCGTGTCATTAGGTGCAGAGCGAACTCGCTCTGTGCTGTAATGATAGCGCAGTGCCGCAGCGGGGATCCCGGGGATCCCTAGAAGCGGGACTGCGGCGATCTGACATCTTATCCCCTATCCTTTGGATAATGGATAAGATGTCTAGGGGCGGAGTACCCCTTTAAGTGTAGTGGAATGTATTCTTCTCCTCTCATAAGTGTAACATATACGCACTCAGCTGGTGTATGTCAGGCAGAGAAGTGCCAGAACATGCACATTGGTTAATTCGGTCATCCACTTCATCACGAGTGACATCTGACACCATCAGTCAACAGTCGGTGGGTTCCTCAGACACAACCCTCAGTTGGCATGGCTCGGGAGCAGTCCTTATCCTCCAAGTGCCTCTGTCCTATGCTGTTCCCTCCCCCACAGAAGTATCGTATGCTGTGGATTCAGCTTCACTATTTAGTGAGGACGATCTACAAGAGGACAGTCAGCAGCTACTGCCCATCCAACAAGTGGAGGAGACATCCGCCGCTTCCTCCGCTAGGCGGGCAAGTAGTGATGAGGAGAGGGGAGTGGGAGGTGGTGTTGCGAGCGTTTAGGCTCCTTAAGCAGTTACCATTGAGGAACCTGAGGAGGACATCAGTGACGTGCAAACACAACTCGATGATGATGAAGCCAATCACACTTGGGAGTCGGGTGCAGAAGGGGCTTCATCATCATCAGGAGAAGAGGGTTGCAGGTTGCCCGAGAGGCAGCAGCTGAGCCAGCAGGGTAGTAGCATGGTTGGCAGTCAGCATGGTGGCAGAAGTGGGAAGTCTGGAGCCAAACGCGCCCGGGGTAGACCACCTGCTTTGTGGCAGCCTTCCTTCCCGAGAGTTGGAGGAACAGGGGTTCCTGTAGTCGGCAGCAGTAGCAGTCAATCAGTGCGGACTGTTGGGGGGAAAATCAGCTATTCGGCAGTGTGGCAGTTTTTCATCAAGCATCCAGATGATGTTAACCTGGCCACATGCAAGATGTGTCGGCAGAAGGTGAAGCGTGAGCAGGGTCCCAAAGTTGGCACCATAGCCCTGGGTCAACATATGCAGCGTCAACATAAAGCGGCCTGGGAGAACCATGGCTCCGATGTGGTGGTCCAGCCTGCTGCATCACCCAGTGGTATGCCGCTCCCTGTTTCAGCCAGCCAAGGCTCCACTACCTCAGCCCAAGGAAGCTGTCTGTCATATCTATCTTCTGTCGGTCCAGATGCTCCTGCTTCTTCTACTTCGAGTCTATCGTTCCGCCAGCAATCCATCAGCAAACCATGTCCAAGAGACAACAGTATGCGCCCACTCATCCAATCTGCGCTGAAGCTGAATGTGCTCCTGTCCAAGTTGCTGGTGCTTCAGTCCATCCCTTTTCAAGTGGTGGACTCTGCATTTTTCAGAGAACTCATGGCTTGTGCCGAGCCGAGGTGGAGAGTCCAAAGCCGTCATTTATTTGCGAAAATTGCAGTACCAGCCCTGCACAATTTTGTGGAACAGAAGGTGGGCCAGTCCTTGAGCCTGTCGGTGTGTACCAAAGTGCAGGTGTCACGATGCCGGCTGGCAGGTAGTGGATCCTCTGTGCCAGAGAGAGATTGGCGTGGACCGTGCTAGTGGATCGGTTCTAAGTCACTACTGGTTTTCACCAGAGCCCGCCGCAAAGCGGGATGGTCTTGCTGCGGCGGTAGTGACCAGGTCGTATCCACTAGCAACGGCTCAACCTCTCTGGCTGCTGAAGATAGGCGCGGTACAAGGGAGTAGACAGAAGCAAGGTCGGACGTAGCAGAAGGTCGGGGCAGGCAGCAAGGATCGTAGTCAGGGGCAACGGCAGGAGGTCTGGAACACAGGCTAGGAACATACAAGGATACGCTTTCACTGGCACGATGGCAACAAGATCCGGCAAGGGAGTGCAGGGGAAGTGAGGTGATATAGGGAAGTGCACAGGTGAAAACACTAATTGGAACCACTGCGCCAATCAGCGGCGCAGTGGCCCTTTAAATCGCAAAGACCCGGCGCGCGCGCCCTAGGGAGCGGGGCCGCGCGCGCCGGGACAGGACCGACGGAGAGCGAGTCAGGTACGGGAGCCGGGGTGCGCATCGCGAGCGGGCGCTACCCGCATCGCGAATCGCATCCCGGCTGGAGGTGGTATCGCAGCGCCCCGGGTCAGTGGATCTGACCGGAGCGCTGCAGTGAGGAGAGTGTAGCGAGCGCTCCGGGGAGGAGCGGGGACCCGGAGCGCTCGGCGTAACAGTACCCCCCCCCCTTGGGTCTCCCCCTCTTCTTAGAGCCTGAGAACCTGAGGAGCAAACTTTTGTCTAGGATATTGTCCTCAGGTTCCCAGGATCTCTCTTCTGGACCACAACCCTCCCAATCAACTAAAAAAAAGGTTTTGCCTCTGACCTTTTTAGATGCCAGAATCTCTTTGACGGAGAAGATGTCCGAGGAGCCGGAAACAGGAGTGGGGGAAACAGATTTGGGAGAGAAACGGTTGATGATAAGTGGTTTAAGAAGAGAAACGTGAAAGGCATTAGGAATACGAAGAGAAGGAGGAAGAAGAAGTTTGTAAGAGACAGGATTAATCTGGCACAAAATTTTGAAAGGACCAAGATAGCGTGGTCCCAACTTGTAGCTAGGGACACGGAAGCGGACATATTTAGCGGAGAGCCATACCTTGTCTCCAGGGGAAAAAATGGGAGGAGCTCTTCTTTTCTTATCCGCGAACTTCTTCATGCGTGATGAAGCCTGTAAGAGAGAATTTTGGGTCTCTCTCCATATGATGGAAAGATCACGAGAAATTTCATCCACAGCGGGCAGACCAGAGGGCAAGGGGGTAGGGAGGGGGGGAAGAGGGTGACGGCCGTACACCACGAAAAATGGGGATTTGGAGGAAGATTCAGAGACTCTGAAGTTATACGAGAATTCGGCCCATGGTAGAAGATCTGCCCAGTCATCCTGGCGGGAGGAAACAAAATGTCGTAAATAATCACCCAAGACCTGGTTAATTCTTTCTACTTGTCCATTGGATTGAGGATGATATGCAGAAGAAAAATTTAATTTAATCTTGAGTTGTTTACAGAGAGCCCTCCAGAATTTAGACACGAATTGAACGCCTCTATCCGAGACGATCTGCGTAGGCAACCCGTGAAGACGAAAAATGTGTACAAAAAATTGTTTAGCCAACTGAGGCGCTGAAGGAAGACCAGGAAGAGGGATGAAATGTGCCATTTTGGAGAATCGATCAACGACCACCCAAATAACAGTGTTGCCACGGGAAGGGGGTAAGTCAGTAATAAAATCCATACCAATCAGAGACCAAGGCTGTTCGGGGACAGGCAGAGGATGAAGAAAACCAGCGGGCTTCTGGCGAGGAGTCTTATCCCGGGCACAGATAGTGCAGGCTCGCACAAAGTCCACAACATCCGTCTCCAGAGTCGGCCACCAATAGAAGCGAGAGATGAGTTGCACAGATTTCTTGATGCCCGCATGTCCTGCGAGATGGGAGGAGTGACCCCATTTGAGGATTCCGAGGCGTTGGCGTGGAGAAACGAAGGTCTTTCCTGGAGGAGTTTGCCTGATGGAGGCTGGAGAAGTGGAAATCAGGCAGTCAGGAGGAATGATGTGTTGCGGAGAGAGTTCAACTTCAGAAGCATCCGAGGAACGAGAGAGAGCATCGGCCCTAATGTTCTTATCGGCAGGCCGAAAGTGGATTTCAAAATTAAATCGGGCAAAGAACAGAGACCACCTGGCCTGGCGAGGATTCAGCCGTTGGGCAGACTGGAGGTAGGAGAGGTTCTTGTGATCGGTGTAAATAATAACTGGAAATCTTGATCCCTCCAGCAGATGCCTCCATTCCTCAAGTGCTAATTTAATGGCTAGAAGCTCTCGATCCCCGATGGAGTAGTTCCTCTCCGCCGGAGAGAAGGTCCTAGAAAAAAAACCACAAGTAACAGCATGCCCGGAAGAATTTTTTTGTAGAAGGACAGCTCCAGCTCCCACTGAGGAGGCATCAACCTCCAATAGGAAGGGTTTAGATGGGTCAGGTCTGGAGAGCACAGGAGCCGAAGAAAAGGCAGACTTGAGCCGTTTAAAGGCGTCTTCCGCTTGAGGAGGCCAAGACTTGGGATCTGCATTTTTTTTGGTTAAAGCCACGATAGGAGCCACAACGGTAGAAAAATGTGGAATAAATTGCCTGTAATAATTGGCGAACCCCAAAAAACGTTGGATAGCACGGAGTCCGGAGGGGCGTGGCCAATCTAAAACGGCAGAGAGTTTGTCTGGATCCATTTGTAGTCCCTGGCCAGAGACCAAGTATCCTAGGAAAGGAAGAGATTGGCATTCAAACAGACATTTCTCTATTTTGGCATAGAGTTGATTATCACGAAGTCTCTGAAGAACCATACGGACATGCTGGCGGTGTTCTTCTAGATTGGCAGAAAAAATCAGGATATCGTCCAGATATACAACAACACAGGAGTATAAGAGATCACGAAAAATTTCATTAACAAAGTCTTGGAAGACGGCAGGGGCGTTGCACAGGCCAAAGGGCATGACCAGATACTCAAAGTGTCCATCTCTAGTGTTAAATGCCGTTTTCCATTCATCCCCCTCTCTGATGCGGATGAGATTATAAGCACCTCCTAAGTCCAGTTTGGTAAAGATGTGGGCACCTTGGAGGCGATCAAAGAGTTCAGAGATGAGGGGTAGGGGGTAGCGGTTCTTAACCGTGATTTTATTAAGACCGCGGTAGTCAATGCAAGGACGTAGAGAGCCATCTTTTTTGGACACAAAGAAAAATCCGGCTCCGGCAGGAGAGGAGGATTTACGGATAAAGCCCTTTTTTAAATTTTCCTGGACGTATTCAGACATGGCAAGAGTCTCTGGGGCGGACAGAGGATAAATTCTGCCCCGGGGTGGAGTAGTGCCCGGGAGGAGGTCGATAGGACAATCATAAGGCCTGTGAGGAGGTAGAGTCTCAGCTTGTTTTTTGCAAAAAACATCCGCAAAGTCCATATAGGCCTTAGGGAGGCCGGTTACAAGAGGAACCACAGAGTCACGGCAAGGGTTACTGGGAACCGGTCTTAGGCAGTCCTTGGAACAAGAGGGCCCCCAACTCTTGATCTCCCCAGTGGACCAATCCAGGGTTGGGGAATGAAGTTGAAGCCAGGGAAGTCCAAGGAGAATTTCGGAAGTGCAATTGGGGAGGACCAAAAGTTCAATCCTCTCGTGATGAGATCCGATGCACATTAGAAGGGGCTCCGTGCGGAAACGTATGGAACAGTCCAATCTTTCATTGTTTACACAATTGATGTAGAGGGGTCTGGCGAGACTGGTCACCGGGATGTTGAACCTGTTGACGAGGGAGGCCAAAATAAAATTTCCTGCAGATCCGGAGTCCAGGAAGGCCATAGTAGAGAAGGAGAAGGCAGAGGCAGATATCCGCACAGGCACAGTAAGACGTGGAGAAGCAGAGTAGACATCAAGGACTGTCTCACCTTTGTGCGGAGTCAGCGTACGTCTTTCCAGGCGGGGAGGACGAATAGGACAATCCTTCAGGAAGTGTTCGGTACTGGCACAGTACAGGCAGAGATTCTCCATGCGGCGTCGTGTCCTCTCTTGAGGTGTCAGGCGAGACCGGTCGACCTGCATAGCCTCCACGGCGGGAGGCACAGGAACAGATTGCAGGGGACCAGAGGAGAGAGGAGCCGGGGAGAAGAAACGCCTCGTGCGAACAGAGTCCATATCCTGGCGGAGCTCCTGACGCCTTTCGGAAAAACGCATGTCAATGCGAGTGGCTAGGTGAATGAGTTCATGTAGGTTAGCAGGGATTTCTCGTGCGGCCAGAACATCTTTAATGTTGCTGGATAGGCCTTTTTTAAAGGTCGCGCAGAGGGCCTCATTATTCCAGGATAATTCTGAAGCAAGAGTACGGAATTGTACGGCATACTCGCCAACAGAAGAATTACCCTGGACCAGGTTCAACAGGGCAGTCTCAGCAGAAGAGGCTCGGGCAGGTTCCTCAAAGACACTTCGAATTTCCGAGAAGAAGGAGTGTACAGAGGCAGTGACGGAGTCATTGCGGTCCCAGAGCGGTGTGGCCCAAGACAGGGCTTTTCCAGACAGAAGGCTGACTACGAAAGCCACCTTAGACCTTTCCGTGGGAAACTGGTCCGACATCATCTCCAAGTGCAGGGAACATTGGGAAAGAAAGCCACGGCAAAACTTAGAGTCCCCATCAAATTTATCCGGCAAGGATAGTCTTAGACCAGAAGCGGCCACTCGCTGCGGAGGAGGTGCAGGAGCTGGCGGAGGAGATGATTGCTGAAGCTGTGGTAGTAGCTGCTGTAGCATCACGGTCAGTTGAGACAGCTGTTGGCCTTGTTGCGCTATCTGTTGTGACTGCTGGGCGACCACCGTGGTGAGGTCAGCGACAACTGGCAGAGGAACTTCAGCGGGATCCATGGCCGGATCTACTGTCACGATGCCGGCTGGCAGGTAGTGGATCCTCTGTGCCAGAGAGGGATTGGCGTGGACCGTGCTAGTGGATCGGTTCTAAGTCACTACTGGTTTTCACCAGAGCCCGCCGCAAAGCGGGATGGTCTTGCTGCGGCGGTAGTGACCAGGTCGTATCCACTAGCAACGGCTCAACCTCTCTGGCTGCTGAAGATAGGCGCGGTACAAGGGAGTAGACAGAAGCAAGGTCGGACGTAGCAGAAGGTCGGGGCAGGCAGCAAGGATCGTAGTCAGGGGCAACGGCAGGAGGTCTGGAACACAGGCTAGGAACATACAAGGAAACGCTTTCACTGGCACGATGGCAACAAGATCCGGCAAGGGAGTGCAGGGGAAGTGAGGTGATATAGGGAAGTGCACAGGTGAAAACACTAATTGGAACCACTGCGCCAATCAGCGGCGCAGTGGCCCTTTAAATCGCAAAGACCCGGCGCGCGCGCGCCCTAGGGAGCGGGGCCGCGCGCGCCGGGACAGGACCGACGGAGAGCGAGTCAGGTACGGGAGCCGGGGTGCGCATCGCGAGCGGGCGCTACCCGCATCGCGAATCGCATCCCGGCTGGAGGTGGTATCGCAGCGCCCCGGGTCAGTGGATCTGACCGGAGCGCTGCAGTGAGGAGAGTGTAGCGAGCGCTCCGGGGAGGAGCGGGGACCCGGAGCGCTCGGCGTAACAGCAGGTCATGCAGCTTCTGCCTCCACGGTCTCAGACTGTTTGTTCTGCGACAGTGTGGGACTCCGCCTCCTCATCCTCCACTGTGTCCTCAGCCTCCACTGCATGGACAAGTCTCAGTGCCCCTACAGCATACCAGGTGTGCAGGGCACTGCGTTGTCACGCTGTTCTTCCCATGGTTTGCCTTGGCGAGCGGAGTCACACAGGGAAGGAACTGCTAAAAGTTATTCATCAAGAAATCAAATGGCTTACTCCATGAAAACTGGAAATGGGAACCATGTAGACCAACATCGGGAAGAAAATCTTGTCTGAGCTGCATCAAAGAAGCCTGAGCCATAGGCCCTGCATGGCACACATGTTCAATCTGGTTATTAAGCGGTTCCTGAAGTGTTCCCCCCATCTGCAAGACATCCTAACAATGGGAAGGAAACTTTGCATGCCCTTCAGCCACTCGTACACCGCAAAGCACAACCTCCTTGAGCTGCAGCGTCAGAACGGCATCCCCCAACATAGTCTGATTTGCGACGTTCATGTTGGACTGACTATACGAACAGAGAAAAGCCATCACCGATTTCTTGATGATCCAAGCGGATAGCTGGACTCCCCTGTGTAACTTCAATGTCAAACAGTGGCAGCTCATACGTGACACCTGCAGTTTGCTCAGGCCCTTTGAGGAAGCCACATTATTAGTCAGTCAGCAGGATTACGGGGTGAACAACCGCATCCCACTGCTTTATTTCCTACAACATGTGTTGGAATTGATGGCAAGTCAGGGCACTGGAAATGTGGCACCTACATCTTATGGCCACATGAGCCCTGTGTAATTCTGCCCCTACATGGTCTCCTCATGCTGTTGGCACATTAAATTAAACTTTTAAAATGTTTATCTATTTGAAATCGTCTATTTAAATTTACAAAAATATCTTTAATCTTTTTCAATTGTGAGGCCCTATGGTCTCATCAGGCTGCTGCCATCCTCCAGGCTGGGTCATTCTGCCACTGTATGGTCTCCTCATGCTGCTGCCACCTCCAGGCTGTGCCTTTCTGCCACCATATGGTCTCCTCATGCTGTTGGCACAATAAACATTTAACATTTTAATCTATTTAAAATCTTTCATTTCAATTGTGAGGCCCTATGGTCTTGTTGGGCTGCTGCCACCTCTAGGCTCTGTCATTGTGCTACCATGTGACTCCATGTTATGTTGTATTTTGTGGTCTTACAGTATTAGTTCAAAATAAATGCTTCGGGCACACAGGGCATTAAACTTGTGAATCTAATCAAAATCTTCAATTTAATTTAAAAAAATATCTTCAATCTTTTCAATTGTGAGGCCCTATGGTAATCGTCATATATATACATCTGCCTCTCAGCGCCCCCCCCCCAAAAAAAAAACAGCCCCAAAACATGATGTTTCCAACCCCCCCCCCCCCCCCACCCCATGCTTCAGTTTGAGTTTTTACCAAAAAGTTATACTTTGGTTTCATCAGACCATATTACATTCTCCCTATACTCTTCTGGATCATTCAAATGCTCTCTAACAAACTTCAGATGGCCCCGGACATGTACTGGCTTTAGCAAGGGGACACTTCTGGCACTGCATGATTTGAGCCCCTGGCAGCTTAGTAGGTTACTGATGGTAGCCTTTGTTACTTTGGTCCCAGCTCTCTGCAGGTCATTCACTAGGTCCCCCCGTGTGGTTCGGGGATTTTTGCTCACTGTTCTTGTGATAATTTTTACACCACGGGTTGAGATCTTGAGTGGAGCCCCAGGTCGAGGGAGATTATCAGTGGTCTCGTATGTCTTCCATTTTCTAATAATTGCTCCCACAGTTGATTTATTCACACCAAGCTGCTTGCCTATTGCAGATTCAGTCTTCCCAGCCTGGTGCAGGTCTACAATTTTGTTTCTGGTGTCCTTCGACAGCTCTTTGGTCTTGGCCATAGTGGAGTTTGGAGTGTGATTGTTTGAGGTTGTGGACAGGTGTCTTTTATACAGGTGCCATTAAATACAGGTAACGAGTGGAGGACGAGTGTAAGTCTATCTTCCACACTGCACCCTGGTGTTCCAATGCCAGTCACATTGCAGAGCCTAGTACCAGCAAAGGTGCCACCTGATCGCCTACCCCTGGTCAGAAAGTCACACATACAGTGGACAAGTTTCCCAGTGAAATATCTGGGAAAAAGCCAGATTTGTAATAACTACAACTTGTCCAACTGTAATTATAGCAACTGTAGGCTGTTACACATTTGCTTCCTTTGCTACAGGGCTCACTCGAGTTCCATATGTTCACAGAAGTTGCAGCAGGCGCGACTAGATGGGGTTCAGGTGTAGGCACTGGCTCAAGTTTTAGCTGAGCATTCAGACCCAGGCTGGGTGCAGTGGCTTTTGAACGGGTTCAGACTGGGATTGCACACAGGTTTGGTTGCTCTGCCAAAGGCGGTGTTGGAATGTGATAATCTGTTCTCAGATAGTAGGGAGCCTCAGGTGGTTTCAGAATTGTTGCGCAATGAGGTGGACAGAGGGTACATTATTGGCCATTTTCTTTCTTCCCCCTATGATGTCTAGAGAGTCAGTCCAATTGGTGTAGTTACTGGAAAATTTAGCAATAAAAAATGTATGATCTACAATTTGTCTGCACCATATTTCTCTGTGATTCGCAGTATCAACTCCCTGATCCCTTCTGAAGAATTTTCCATGAAGTACTCTTCTATTGATCATGCCATACAGGTGGTTCTTCAGTTGGGATCAGGCACGTGGTTGGCAATAGTGGATATCATGGATGCTGGTATAGTGGTATGGTGTGAAATGACAGGAGGGATACTATTTTGCCATGAAACTTACCTTTGTCTCGAAAAGTAGTCCATGGTTATTCGACCAGCTAGCGCAAGCACTACACAGGGCACTGGTCAATGTTGCAGGTTGCAAACACCTAATACACTATCTGGACGATTTCCTCTTGTTAGAACCGCCCTCAGCATGTCCTACCAATCTGGCAGCCTTGAGATCTCTGTTCAGCTTTGTAGGAGGTCCAGTGTCACCTAAAAAGACAGAGGGTCCCACACTCAGACTCACGTTTCTGGGCATAGTCTTGGACACCGTAAAACTGCAGGCTAGTCTGCCGGGAGATAAGCTGACCAGGATTAAGGGCAGGTTACGTAAATTTGTATTGCGGCAGGTCACGACCAAAGCCGAGCTTCAAAGTTTACTTGGTATTCTGGCATTTGTGATGTGCATTATCCCGCAAGGCAGGTCTTTTGTCTCCAGGTTGTTGGCTTTGCTTCCTGATGCCCCTAACCCCAATAGCCAGGTAAGTCTGGGTCCTGAAGCCCTAGCTAACCTAAATATGTGGCACCATCATATCAGTCAGTGGAACAGAGCCTCTATGTTCCTGCCAGAAGTGAATACTGAGTCCCCCAATGTCTACACGGATGCTTTGGCTACACAATGCTGACGCATTATCCAGAGCTAATTTTAGTGTCTTTTTCCAGGTCACGCCAAATGCGAATCCAGTAGGCACTCCGGCTCCCCAAATCAGGTGTTGACGCTGGATTAAGACGTTACTCTGAAATAGCGGGGTCACTGGTTGTAGATTCTTTAGCCCCAAGCACCAGAAAAGTGTACACAGCTGCGATGAAACTTTGTCAGTCCTTTCTCTCAAAACACTCTCTGTCCCTCACCCTTCAACATCACCACTATCCTACAATTCATCCGCTTTTGCCTCTCTGATCTTCTTCTTTCACACAACACTGTTAAACTCCATTTGTCTGGCATTCAGCACTATCATTTTATTTCTTTCCGCGACAGACCCTCTATACTTTCAACATATGTGTTGAAAGCTGCTCTCAAGGGTATTAGTATGAATAACGCTACTCGAATTTCATCTCAGCAACCAACATGGGAGAGTTATTCAGGAGACTGTCAGCAATATTAGATTCTTCCTCTTTTAGTTTCCGTCGTAGCCTAGTAATCAAAGTGGGCATTTACCTGGTGTTTTACGACTTGCTGAGGCCAGGTGAATTCTCCTGTTTGTCTGGCAAATCCCAATATCTCACTACGTCCCAGCTAAGAGTCGCTAAGGGGTGTGTAGAGCTTTCCATTGCTGTCACAAAAATGAGCAGGTAAATGCAGTACCTGCTCATTTTTGGTGGTTCGCTACTTTCCATCTGTTAATTCGTGATGTCCGGTTAAGGTGCTCAATGATTGGCTGAGTGTATTGAACGGTCAACAAGACATTAGCCCATTGCTCCCATTTAATTCTGTCCCTCTTACTATGGTTCAGTTTGTCAGTCACGTGCGCACCTTGCTCAGGACCCTGAGGTTAAATCCGCTTAATTACTCGGGGCATTCCTTTCGTATAAGAGCTGCCTCAGCAGCCTCGAAACATAATGTCCCGATACATGTTCTTAAGACACTTGGCAGGTTCAAACTCTGATGCTTATGTTACTTATATTCTGAACCCTCAGGTCAAAATGTCTGACGTGTTTTACCCCTTAAGGACCACAGGTTTTTCCGTTTTTGCACTTTCGTTTTTTCCTCCTCACTTTTAAAAACCATAACCCTTTCAATTCTGCACCTAAAAATCCATATGGTGGCTTATTTTTTGCATCACCAATTCTACTTTGCAGTGACATCTGTCATTTTACCCAAAAATCTATGGCGAAACGGAAAAAAAAATCATTGTGCGACAAAATTGAAGAAAAAACGCCATTTTGTAAATTTTGGGGGCTTCCGTTTCTACGCAGTACATTTTTCGGTTAAAATGACACATTATCTTTATTCTGTAGTTCCATTCAATTAAAATGATACCCTACTTATATAGGTTTGATTTTGTCGTACTTCTGTAAAAAATCATAACTACATGCAGAAAAATTTAAATGTTTAAAATTGTCATCGTCTGACCCCTATAACTTTTTAATTTTACCGCTTATGGGGCGGTATGAGGGCTACTAATTTTTTTCGCCGTGATCTGAAGTTTTTAGCGGTACCATTGTTGTATTGATCAGACTTTTTGTTCGCTTTTTATTCATTTTTTCATGATATAAAAAGTGACCAAAAATACATTATTTGTTATTTTTATGAGAAAAGGGGGGTGATTCAAAATTTTATTAGGGAAAGGGTTAAATGACATTTATTAACTTTTTTTTACACTTTTTTTTGCAGTGTTATAGCTCCCATAGGGGGCTATAACATTGCATACACTGACCTTATACCCTGTTCACTACAAAGCCATAGCTTTGCATTGATCAGTGTTATCAGCGGTCGATTGCTCAAGCCTGCATCTCAGGCTTGGAGCAATCAATCACCGATGGACACGCCGGAGGAAGCCCGACTGAGCAGCTGGGCAGCTTTCACTTTAGTTTTTGATGCAGCGTTCAACTTTGAACGCCCCGTCTAAAGGGTTAATAGCGCGCGACACCGTGATCGCTATTAGCCCTGAGTCCCGGCTTCAGATACATGGGACCGACCCGATATGACACGGGGTCACCGCGTGAACCCGCGTTATATCGCGGGAGCCGGCCAAGGATGTAAATATACGTCCCTGGTCATTAAGGGGTTAAATACCTGGCTTTGTAAATATGCAAAAAAAAAACATTTGCTTCACCCTACCCTATCTATGTTCAATTTTTGCCAACTATAGGCATGCCCATGTTTGCGGTATCAGGCACAGTTCAACGGCTGATAATCTAGTACGTGTAAAATTGTTGTGTTTGTGGTAGGATAATATGTTTTCAGGTTTCTGGTACTTGTGTCGAAGGTTCCAGGATGTTGGAGGCGGTCCGAAGTGATGTGCAGGTAAGTACGTCTATTCATTTTTAGCTACGACCACAAGTGTTAAGCCTGTACAGGCTGTATTTGTGGGAGAGGCATGGCCTATATAACATGACGCCTCACCCCAGGTCTGGGCGTTTGTCACCAGCATAGCCCTGCCTCCCCCTTTTCCAAGCTTCCATTACAATTATAGGGTATGCCCACTATAGGCGTGTCCTCATTCGTGGTTTTGGGCATAGTTCAACCGATGATAATCTAGTACGTTTAAAATTGTTGTGTTTGTGGTAGGATAATATGTTTTCAGGTTTCCGGTAGTTGTGTCAAAGGTTCCAGGATGTTGGAGACTTCAGAGAAAAAGAGGAAAAAGACAGGAGGACAGCGCCTAGCGTAATTCTGTGAGAAATAAATACCAAGGATCCGCAAAAAAGGTGTTGTGCTCACCTGGCTGGACACTTGGGTTCATGCACGTAACCCCTCCATATGGGGTACAGACGTATGGATCTCGAGCTGCAGCCTGCAACCTGTAGGACCGGTCACCTTCCAGAGGTGGGGGTCGGTAATTGTAGACAATTGTGTGTGGCAAGAAAAGTTCCGTAGCCCTGGCGCTGCTTTCATGTGATCCACTTCAGACTTCGTAACGCAGGATATGGTATAGCCAAGAAGTTTTTTATTGTTCCATAAAAACAAATAAAACATATGACATATGGCAAAACGCGTTTCGGGAATATAATTTCCCTTTTTCGATTGCTTAAAAGTTGTTTTTCATACATTTTCCTATACACATGTTCATTAATACACTTAAAAATGGTGCCAAGATAAAAGGTTAGAGGTCAAGGGGAAGTCGGTCACAAATGGCCGGTAATCTAAGCAAATATTCAAAGTATGGAAAAATAGCGCTTTATGGATGAGGCAGTTTAAAACAATAAAAATCAGACTTAGTCCAATTCAATATGAAAAAGGAAGAAATCAGAGTTGCATTTGTCCCGGGCCACTTGCAGCAAGCGGGATGGTTTCTGGATTGATCCCGAGGCTTGGATGAGTGTGTACTATGTGTTTATGCTTTTGAAAGGTCCACTATTCCATTCATTAGAAGAGTTAGCCAATCAAAAGGTTTTTCAGTGGACGTCACTGTATGTTCATGTGGGGAACCAATGTGAAATGAGCCGGCTTTCGCGGTTCAGCCAATAGGGGAGATGCCTACTTCCCAGTAGATAACAAGTGAATGTATGAATAATTTTGTATATAGCGGCGCTTTAGCGCTGGTTTCTCGATTATGAAGTTGACCAATAGATATGCTGTAGTTTTATAGATGGTGATTGGTGAAAGATGTCAAGGCAGGCTGACCAATAGGGGAAGCGCCTATTTCTGGTTACATGAAAAAGGTGAGGTGTATATGATGACAATATACTCCAGGGTCTTCGCATCCATACTGAATTTTGAAACTGGGCATGTGAGCCAAAAGTTGTGATTGATGGGGACCACATCCCAGACTAGCCAATAGGGGAAATGCCTATTCATGGCTACATAGGTAGAAAGAAAGGTTTCACATATACGTCGGCCTTTTAGCGCTAGTCCTGAAATATGAAAATCGATAAGTTGACCAGTCACGATGCTCTATTCTTGGACAGTGATTGGTGGAGATTACATCAGCGGCCGGCCAATGGGGCTTCAGCTGTATTTTTCTTGATTTCACTACCAGTGAAGTAGGATGTACAGAGACAGTATATAACAGTGGTCTTCAATTTATGTGTCTACAGAGGTTGAAAGTGTAGAACCAAAGTATATTGCTGTATGATGGGCGTGTTCTTTCTTCACAAGGGGAGTATACATTTATATAGTATGTTCAATATACTTGTTAAGCCCTTGTTGGACCAAAGTTTTTAATTTAAAAATCCAAAAATTTTCTCTCCGACACAGTTGTGTATAACGTCGGTGGCAGGTTGTTGGAATATGTTCAATTGGTACTACTGTAAATTGGCTTAAGTCACAATTGTGTTGGGCTGCCATGTAATGTATATCCCGTCTTGACATTTAACCTGTGTTTGTTAAGTCGGGCGCTCAGGTTTTGGGTAGTGCGCCGACGTATTGAATGCCACAGGTGCATTCCAAAATATAGATAACGTAAGATGTCTTGCAGGACATCATGGTTTTTATCATATATGTCTCTCCAGTGGTGTTAGATTTAAAGTCCTTGCATCGGTTTTTGATGCTGAGGCAGCATTTGCAGTTTTTTGAACTGCATTTGTATGTGCCTTTTATATCTGGACAGAGTGTTATGGATTTCTTTGAGGTTTTAAGTTTACTGGGGGCCAGAATGTTTCTCAGCGACACATTCTTTCTGAAAGTGACCTGTGGACGTGCAGGTATTATATCTTTCAGGTAGGGATCCATTTTCAGAATATTCCAGTGTTGTTGTAAGATTTTTTTCTGACTTCTTTATGGTCCGTTGAATAGGTAGTGAGGAAATTATAGGAGAAAGTATGTTCGTTCTTATTCGAGGATGTCTGGATGGTGGGTTCCAGGCATGTCTTCTGGGTTAAGTGACTCGCTTTTAGCTTGCTGTTTTGAATAACGGATTTTGGATATCCTTTAGACTTGAATCTGTGATCAAGTAGTTTGCTTTGTGTGTAGAACTCTTCCGTAGTAGTGCAGTTTCGGCGAATGCGTTTATATTGACCGTAAGGAATGTTTTTTGTCCATTTTTCTGAGTGGCAGCTTGCAAAATCCAAATAGCTATTTCCGTCAACTGGTTTGAAGTAAGTTTTCATTTTGATTTTTTTCTGTTCTGTGAAATGATGATATCTAGAAATTCTGCATTCTTGGTGTAATGTGCATGGGTGAATTCCACATTCCAGTTGTTCACATTGAGGGATGTGATGAAGTTGTTCAGGTCGATATTGCTGCTATCCCAGAGGATAAAAATATCATAAATATACCTATGGTATATGATGCAGTGTTGGAAAAAGGGGGTGTGGGTACATATATGTATCCTCGAATGCCCCCATAAAAATATTTGCTAGGCTGGGTGCGAATTTCGCCATGCCACAGTGTTGGCGATATATTTGCCCATTGAACTGAAAGAAATTATGGTCCAAAATGAATTTTATTGCTTTTAATATGAAGTTTTGTTGAGGCACCGGTGTTTGGCTGTCGTACTTTAGGTATTTTGATACAGCAGATATACCAAGGTCGTGTTCAATAATGGTATACAATGATTTAATATCCATGGTTAAAAATGAATAATTGTCCTTCCATTCTAAATCGATGATGGATGATATGAGGTCACTAGTATCCCGGGAGTTCGATGGTAATTTGGTAACATTTTTTTGTAGGAGACGGTCAATATATTGTGAAAGATTGGAGGTGAGTGAATGAATTCCCGATATAATGGGGCGTCCTGGTGGTATTAACGAATGCTTATGAAATTTTGGTAGGTAGTAGAAGAAGGGTGTGTCCGGCTCAGATATTTTTATGTATTTATATTCCTGTTTATTTATAGCTCCAGTCTCCAGACCTTCATCCATTAGGAGTGTTAGCTCTTTAGCATACATAGACGTTGGGTTCTTGTCGAGAGTCATATAGAACGTTGTGTCTGAAAGGAGACGGTTAGACTCTGTAATATACTGGTCGCAGTCTAGAATGACTATTCCTCCTCCCTTGTCTGCCGGTTTTATAACAATAGTGTCATCTTCTGCCAAGTCTTTTAATGCTTTCCTTTGTTGGAGGCTGAGATTTGATTGTTTTAGGGTTTGCGGTCCTTTTGTCTTCTTATTTGTGAGTTTTTCGAATTCATTGAATATTGCTGCCATGAATGTTTCCACAAAATTTCCCTGATGTTGAGTAGGGTAGAAGATGGATTTGGGTTTTAGTCCAGTGTCTATTTGGGGTTGTCACGATGCCGGCTGGCAGGTAGTGGATCCTCTGTGCCAGAGAGGGATTGGCGTGGACCGTGCTAGTGGATCGGTTCTAAGTCACTACTGGTTTTCACCAGAGCCCGCCGCAAAGCGGGATGGTCTTGCTGCGGCGGTAGTGACCAGGTCGTATCCACTAGCAACGGCTCAACCTCTCTGGCTGCTGAAGATAGGCGCGGTACAAGGGAGTAGACAGAAGCAAGGTCGGACGTAGCAGAAGGTCGGGGCAGGCAGCAAGGATCGTAGTCAGGGGCAACGGCAGGAGGTCTGGAACACAGGCTAGGAACATACAAGGAAACGCTTTCACTGGCACGATGGCAACAAGATCCGGCAAGGGAGTGCAGGGGAAGTGAGGTGATAAAGGGAAGTGCACAGGTGAACATACTAATTGGAACCACTGCGCCAATCAGCGGCGCAGTGGCCCTTTAAATCGCAAAGACCCGGCGCGCGCGCGCCCTAGGGAGCGGGGCCGCGCGCGCCGGGACAGGACCGACGGAGAGCGAGTCAGGTACGGGAGCCGGGGTGCGCATCGCGAGCGGGCGCTACCCGCATCGCGAATCGCATCCCGGCTGGAGGCGGTATCGCAGCGCCCCGGGTCAGTGGATCTGACCGGAGCGCTGCAGTGAGGAGAGTGTAGCGAGCGCTCCGGGGAGGAGCGGGGACCCGGAGCGCTCGGCGTAACAGTACCCCCCCCCCCTTGGGTCTCCCCCTCTTCTTAGAGCCTGAGAACCTGAGGAGCAGACTTTTGTCTAGGATATTGTCCTCAGGTTCCCAGGTTCTCTCTTCTGGACCACAACCCTCCCAATCAACTAAAAAAAAAGTTTTCCCTCTGACCTTTTTTGATGCCAGAATCTCTTTGACGGAGAAGATGTCCGAGGAGCCGGAAACAGGAGTGGGGGGAACAGATTTGGGAGAGAAACGGTTGATGATAAGTGGTTTAAGAAGAGAAACGTGAAAGGCATTAGGAATACGAAGAGAAGGAGGAAGAAGAAGTTTGTAAGAGACAGGATTAATCTGGCACAAAATTTTGAAAGGACCAAGATAGCGTGGTCCCAACTTGTAGCTAGGGACACGGAAGCGGACATATTTAGCGGAGAGCCATACCTTGTCTCCAGGGGAAAAAATGGGAGGAGCTCTTCTTTTCTTATCCGCGAACTTCTTCATGCGAGATGAAGCCTGTAAGAGAGAATTTTGGGTCTCTCTCCATATGATGGAAAGATCACGAGAAATTTCATCCACAGCGGGCAGACCAGAGGGCAAGGGGGTAGGGAGGGGGGGAAGAGGGTGACGGCCCTACACCACGAAAAATGGGGATTTGGAGGAAGATTCAGAGACTCTGAAGTTATACGAGAATTCGGCCCATGGTAGAAGATCTGCCCAGTCATCCTGGCGGGAGGAAACAAAATGTCGTAAATAATCACCCAAGACCTGGTTAATTCTTTCTACTTGTCCATTGGATTGAGGATGATATGCAGAAGAAAAATTTAATTTAATCTTGAGTTGTTTACAGAGAGCCCTCCAGAATTTAGACACGAATTGGACGCCTCTATCCGAGACGATCTGCGTAGGCAACCCGTGAAGACGAAAAATGTGTACAAAAAATTGTTTAGCCAACTGAGGCGCTGAAGGAAGGCCAGGAAGAGGGATGAAATGTGCCATTTTGGAGAATCGATCAACGACCACCCAAATAACAGTGTTGCCACGGGATGGGGGTAAGTCAGTAATAAAATCCATACCAATCAGAGACCAAGGCTGTTCGGGGACAGGCAGAGGATGAAGAAAACCAGCGGGCTTCTGGCGAGGAGTCTTATCTCGGGCACAGATAGTGCAGGCTCGCACAAAGTCCACAACATCCGTCTCCAGAGTCGGCCACCAATAGAAGCGAGAGATGAGCTGCACAGATTTCTTGATGCCTGCATGACCTGCGAGATGGGAGGAGTGACCCCATTTGAGGATTCCGAGGCGTTGGCGTGGAGAAACGAAGGTCTTTCCTGGAGGAGTTTGCCTGATGGAGGCTGGAGAAGTGGAAATCAGGCAGTCAGGAGGAATGATGTGTTGCGGAGAGAGTTCAACTTCAGAAGCATCCGAGGAACGAGAGAGAGCATCGGCCCTAATGTTCTTATCGGCAGGCCGAAAGTGAATTTCAAAATTAAATCGGGCAAAGAACAGGGACCACCTGGCCTGGCGAGGATTCAGCCGTTGGGCAGACTGGAGGTAGGAGAGGTTCTTGTGGTCGGTGTAAATAATAACTGGAAATCTTGATCCCTCCAGCAGATGCCTCCATTCCTCAAGTGCTAATTTAATGGCTAGAAGCTCTCGATCCCCGATGGAGTAGTTCCTCTCCGCCGGAGAGAAGGTCCTAGAAAAAAAACCACAAGTAACAGCATGCCCGGAAGAATTTTTTTGTAGAAGGACAGCTCCAGCTCCCACTGAGGAGGCATCAACCTCCAATAGGAAGGGTTTAGATGGGTCAGGTCTGGAGAGCACAGGAGCCGAAGAAAAGGCAGACTTGAGCCGTTTAAAGGCGTCTTCCGCTTGAGGAGGCCAAGACTTGGGATCGGCATTTTTTTTGGTTAAAGCCACGATAGGAGCCACAACGGTAGAAAAATGTGGAATAAATTGCCTGTAATAATTGGCGAACCCCAAAAAACGTTGGATAGCACGGAGTCCGGAGGGGCGTGGCCAATCTAAAACGGCAGAGAGTTTGTCTGGATCCATTTGTAGTCCCTGGCCAGAGACCAAGTATCCTAGGAAAGGAAGAGATTGGCATTCAAACAGACATTTCTCTATTTTGGCATAGAGTTGATTATCACGAAGTCTCTGAAGAACCATACGGACATGCTGGCGGTGTTCTTCTAGATTGGCAGAAAAAATCAGGATATCGTCCAGATATACAACAACACAGGAGTATAAGAGATCACGAAAAATTTCATTAACAAAGTCTTGGAAGACGGCAGGGGCGTTGCACAGGCCAAAGGGCATGACCAGATACTCAAAGTGTCCATCTCTAGTGTTAAATGCCGTTTTCCATTCATCCCCCTCTCTGATGCGGATGAGATTATAAGCACCTCTTAAGTCCAGTTTGGTAAAGATGTGGGCACCTTGGAGGCGATCAAAGAGTTCAGAGATGAGGGGTAGGGGGTAGCGGTTCTTAACCGTGATTTTATTAAGACCGCGGTAGTCAATGCAAGGACGTAGAGAGCCATCTTTTTTGGACACAAAGAAAAATCCGGCTCCGGCAGGAGAGGAGGATTTACGGATAAAGCCCTTTTTTAAATTTTCCTGGACGTATTCAGACATGGCAAGAGTCTCTGGGGCGGACAGAGGATAAATTCTGCCCCGGGGTGGAGTAGTGCCCGGGAGGAGGTCGATAGGACAATCATAAGGCCTGTGAGGAGGTAGAGTCTCAGCTTGTTTTTTGCAAAAAACATCCGCAAAGTCCATATAGGCCTTAGGGAGGCCGGTTACAGGAGGAACCACAGAGTCACGGCAAGGGTTACTGGGAACCGGTCTTAGGCAGTCCTTGGAACAAGAGGGCCCCCAACTCTTGATCTCCCCAGTGGACCAATCCAGGGTTGGGGAATGAAGTTGAAGCCAGGGAAGTCCAAGGAGAATTTCGGAAGTGCAATTGGGGAGGACCAAAAGTTCAATCCTCTCGTGATGAGATCCGATGCACATTAGAAGGGGCTCCGTGCGGAAACGTATGGAACAGTCCAATCTTTCATTGTTTACACAATTGATGTAGAGGGGTCTGGCGAGACTGGTCACCGGGATGTTGAACCTGTTGACGAGGGAGGCCAAAATAAAATTTCCTGCAGATCCGGAGTCCAGGAAGGCCATAGTAGAGAAGGAGAAGGCAGAGGCAGATATCCGCACAGGCACAGTAAGACGTGGAGAAGCAGAGTAGACATCAAGGACTGTCTCACCTTTGTGCGGAGTCAGCGTACGTCTTTCCAGGCGGGGAGGACGGATAGGACAATCCTTCAGGAAGTGTTCGGTACTGGCACAGTACAGGCAGAGATTCTCCATGCGGCGTCGTGTCCTCTCTTGAGGTGTCAGGCGAGACCGGTCGACCTGCATAGCCTCCACGGCGGGAGGCACAGGAACAGATTGCAGGGGACCAGAGGAGAGAGGAGCCGGGGAGAAGAAACGCCTCGTGCGAACAGAGTCCATATCCTGGCGGAGCTCCTGACGCCTTTCGGAAAAACGCATGTCAATGCGAGTGGCTAGGTGAATGAGTTCATGTAGGTTAGCAGGGATTTCTCGTGCGGCCAGAACATCTTTAATGTTGCTGGATAGGCCTTTTTTAAAGGTCGCGCAGAGGGCCTCATTATTCCAGGATAATTCTGAAGCAAGAGTACGGAATTGTACGGCATACTCGCCAACGGAAGAATTACCCTGGACCAGGTTCAACAGGGCAGTCTCAGCAGAAGAGGCTCGGGCAGGTTCCTCAAAGACACTTCGAATTTCCGAGAAGAAGGAGTGTACAGAGGCAGTGACGGGGTCATTGCGGTCCCAGAGCGGTGTGGCCCAAGACAGGGCTTTTCCAGACAGAAGGCTGACTACGAAAGCCACCTTAGACCTTTCCGTGGGAAACTGGTCCGACATCATCTCCAAGTGCAGGGAACATTGGGAAAGAAAGCCACGGCAAAACTTAGAGTCCCCATCAAATTTATCCGGCAAGGATAGTCTTAGACCAGAAGCGGCCACTCGCTGCGGAGGAGGTGCAGGAGCTGGCGGAGGAGATGATTGCTGAAGCTGTGGTAGTAGCTGCTGTAGCATCACGGTCAGTTGAGACAGCTGTTGGCCTTGTTGCGCTATCTGTTGTGACTGCTGGGCGACCACCGTGGTGAGGTCAGCGACAACTGGCAGAGGAACTTCAGCGGGATCCATGGCCGGATCTACTGTCACGATGCCGGCTGGCAGGTAGTGGATCCTCTGTGCCAGAGAGGGATTGGCGTGGACCGTGCTAGTGGATCGGTTCTAAGTCACTACTGGTTTTCACCAGAGCCCGCCGCAAAGCGGGATGGTCTTGCTGCGGCGGTAGTGACCAGGTCGTATCCACTAGCAACGGCTCAACCTCTCTGGCTGCTGAAGATAGGCGCGGTACAAGGGAGTAGACAGAAGCAAGGTCGGACGTAGCAGAAGGTCGGGGCAGGCAGCAAGGATCGTAGTCAGGGGCAACGGCAGGAGGTCTGGAACACAGGCTAGGAACATACAAGGAAACGCTTTCACTGGCACGATGGCAACAAGATCCGGCAAGGGAGTGCAGGGGAAGTGAGGTGATATAGGGAAGTGCACAGGTGAACATACTAATTGGAACCACTGCGCCAATCAGCGGCGCAGTGGCCCTTTAAATCGCAAAGACCCGGCGCGCGCGCGCCCTAGGGAGCGGGGCCGCGCGCGCCGGGACAGGACCGACGGAGAGCGAGTCAGGTACGGGAGCCGGGGTGCGCATCGCGAGCGGGCGCTACCCGCATCGCGAATCGCATCCCGGCTGGAGGCGGTATCGCAGCGCCCCGGGTCAGTGGATCTGACCGGAGCGCTGCAGTGAGGAGAGCGTAGCGAGCGCTCCGGGGAGGAGCGGGGACCCGGAGCGCTCGGCGTAACAGGGGTGGTTCTGTCACGATATTGTATTCAGACTTAGACTGTATGTCCGAAGAGGTACCATTGAATTTGGGGAGATTGAAAAATATCTTTAATGTCAGTTTCCTGATAAAGGAATTCAAATCTAGAAACAGATCAAAATCTTTTGAGGAGTTGGACGGACAAAAGGACAACCCCTTTGCTAGAACACTTAGTTCGATGGTATTCAAAGCTCTTTTTGATAAATTAAATATTTTAATAGTGTCTAGTGAAATTTCTGTTTTACTGGTTTCTGATGTTAGTTCTGTGGGGTTGTTCTTATTTGTTGACAGGTTTTTTCTTTATGGAGTCCTCCTCTTCGTCCTCTCTTTCTTTTCTTTTTAATTTTGACAATCTGATCGGTGCTGCTGGGAATACATGTTCCACTGGCGAACGGGGCTGAGGGTCCGGAGCATGTTTCAGTATGGAAGGAAGTCCTAAAAAAGACTCCGTGAGTGGATTATTCTCCTGTGGTGATATCGGGCTCACTGATCCAGGGTGGTCGGATACAGGGTTATTGCATTGTGTATAAAAGTTTACAGAGGAAAGATCATGATGTATGGAATCCAAGGTGGGTGTGAGGCTTCCATGTATAGTGATTAGTGAATCGTCAAGCACATCTTCTCCGGTAGTTGGAGGTGATATATATCGACCCGAGGGTAAGGTGGATCCAGTGTTTTTCACATATTTCAAAAGTTCTTCTGGGATCTGTTTGGTGGAGGGTGCCAATTCCGGAGGTGGTATTGTGGGGGTGGGTATTAGTAGTGGCACTGGGTGAGAGATTCTCGAGGCGGGCACAGGTTTAATAGCTGCAGGAGTGATGGTAGGAGCCCGTTGACGGGGAGGTTTATGTGGCACTGTGGTTTTGGTCGCCTGGTGGGTTGGACCTTTGTGAGGCGGTTTTCTGTCTCTTTTAGCCAGTATTTCACATTGTTATTCTTGTAATCTGATATGTCTCTATTGAGTTTCTTTAGTTTTTGTGAAGCTAATTCTTTCTCGTATTTTTGTATTTTAGAGGTTGGGGTTTTATTCCAACTAGGATATTCTTTGAAATATTTTAAATCATATAATGCAAAAATACAATTATCAATCTTATCAGACACATTGTTAACAAGGTTATCACACTTTTCAATTAGAATATTCAGTAAGGTACATGAACAAATGTGAAGAGCATTGTCCCAGCGTTTAGTTAAATCATCATCATTTGGGAAGGAGGGGGAGACTCTCAGTTTCAGGCCCCTTGGTAGGATATTTTCAGTGACATACATGCTTAGAAAAAATGAGTCTAAATGATGTTGTATCTCTGTATTAGATAGGGACTCAAATTCGAAAAATAGTTCACGCATTCTCTTGAATTCACCGGCATGAGTAAAAAGGTTACCTTGAGTCTCTGATGTAATATGAGTCTCCTCTGGTGAACGGTTTAACAGTCTTTTGAAGAGAAGGTCTCTCTTACTCAGTCTTGTAGTTTTCAGATCCATTTTAATGTAAAGGTAGAACTTTGCTGTCGCTCAACTCCTGCAGTCGTCTATGGCAACCTGTAGCTGGTATCGGGAGCTCCCATCCCAGAAGCTAGAGACTTCAGAGAAAAAGAGAAAAAAGACAGGAGGACAGTGCCTAGCGTAATTCTGTGAGAAATAAATACCAAAGATCCGCAAAATAGGTGTTGTGCTCACCTGGCAGGACACTTGGGTTCATGCACGTAACCCCTCCATATGGGGTACAGACTTATGGATCTTGAGCTGCAGCCTGCAACCTGTAGGACCGGTCACCTTCCAGAGGTGGGGGTCGGTAATTGTCCAACCCACCAGGCGACCAAAACCACAAGTGCCACATAAACCTCCCCGTCAATGGGCTCCTACCATCACTCCTGAAGCTATTAAACCTGTGCCCACCCCAAGACTCTCTCACCCAGTACCACTACTAATACCCACCCCCACAATACCACCTCCGGAATTGGCACCCTTCACCAAACAGATCCCAGAAGAACTTTTGGAATATGTGAAAAACACTGGATCCACCTTACCCTTGGGTCGATATATAACACCTCTAACAACCGGAGAAGATGTGCTTGACGATTCACTAATCACTATACATGGAAGCCTCACACCCACCTTGGATTCTAAACATCATGATCTTTCCTCTGTAAACTTTTATACACCATGCAATAACCCTGTATCTGACCACCCTGGATCAGTGAGCCCGATATCACCACAGGAGAATAATCCACTCATGGAGTCTCTTTTAGGACTTCCTTCGATTCTAAAACATGCACCGGACCCTCAGCCCCGTCCACCAGTGAAACATGTATTCCTAGCAGCACCGATCAGATCGTCAAAATTAAAAAGAAAAGAAAGAGAGGACGAAGAGGAGGACTCCATAAAGAAAAAAAACTGTCAACAAATAAGAACAACCCCACAGAACTAATATCAGAAACCAGTAAAACAGAAATTTCACTAGACACTATTAAAATATTTAATTTATCAAAATAAGCTTTGAATACCATCAAACTAAGTGTTCTAGCAAAGGGGTTGTCCTTTTATCCGTCCAACTCCTCGAAAGATTTTGATCTGTTTCTAGATTTGAATTCCATTATCAGGAAACTGACATTAAAGAGATTTTTCAATCTCCCCAATTTCAATGGTACCTCTTCGGACATACAGTCTAAGTCCAAATATAATATCGTGACAGAACCACCCCAAATAGACATTGGACTAAAACCCAAATCCAGCTTCTACTCCACTCAACATCGGGGAAATTTTGTGGAAACATTCATGGCAGCAATATTCAATGAATTCGAAAAACTCACAAATAAGAAGACAAAAGGACCACAAACCCTAAAACAATCAAATAATCTCAGCCTCCAACAAAGGAAAGCATTAAAAGACTTGGCAGGAGATGACACTATTGTTATAAAACCGGCGGACAAGAGAGGAGGAATCCTAGACTACGACCAGTATATTACAGAGTCTAACCGTCTCCTTTCAGACACAACGTTCTATATGACTCTCAACAAGAACCCAACATCTATGTACGCTAAAGAGCTAACACTCCTAATGGATGAAGGTCTGGAGCCATAAATAAACAGGAATAAAAATACATAAAAATATCTGAGCCGGACACACCCCTCTTCTACTACCTACCAAAATTTCATAAGCATTCGTTAATACCACCAGGACGCCCCATTATATCGGGAATTCATTCACTCACCTCCAATCTTTCACAATATATTGACCGTCTCCTACAAAAATATGTTACCAAATTACCATCGTACACCCGGGATACTAGTGACCTCATATCATCCATCATCGATTTAGAATGGAGGGACAATTATTCATTTTTAACCATGGATATTAAATCATTGTATACCATTATTGAACACGACCTTGGTATATCTGCTGTATCAAAATACCTAAAGTACGACAGCCAAACACCGGTGCCTCAACAAAACTTCATAGTAAAAGCAATAAAATACATTTTTGACCATAATTTCTTCCAGTTCAATGGGAAAATATATCGCCAACACTGTGGCACCCAGCCTAGCAAATATTTTTATAGGGGCATTCGAGGATACATATATTTACCCACACCCCCTTTTCCAACACTGCATCATATACCATAGGTATATTTATGATATTTTTATCATCTGGGATGGCAGCAATATCGACCTGAACAACTTCATCACATCCCTCAATGTGAACAACTGGAATGTGGAATTCACCCATACACATTACACCAATAATGCAGAATTCCTAGATATCATCATTTCACACGATGAACAGAAAAAAATCAAAATGAAAACTTACTTCAAACCAGTTGACAGAAACAGCTATTTGGATTTTGCAAGCTGCCACTCAGAAAAATGGACAAAAAACATTCCTTACGGTCAATATAAACGCATTCGCCGAAACTGCACTACTACGGAAGAGTTCTACACACAAAGCAAACTACTTGATCACAGATTCATTTCTAAAGGATATCCAAAATCCATTATTCAAAACAGCAAGCTAAAAGCGAGTCACTTAACCCAGAAGACATGCCTGGAACCCACCATCAAGACATCCTTGAATAAGAACGAACAGACTTTCTCCTATAATTTCCTCACTACCTATTCAACGGACCATAAAGAAGTCAGAAAAATCCTACAACAACACTGGAATATTCTCAAAATGGATCCCTACCTGAAAGATATAATACCTGCACGTCCACAGGTCACTTTCAGAAAGAATGTGTCGCTGAGAAACATTCTGGCCCCCAGTAAACTTAAAACCTCAAAGAAATCCATAACACTCTGTCCCGATATAAAAGACACATACAAATGCAGTTCAAAAAACTGCAAATGCTGCCTCAGCATCAAAAATCGATGCAAGGACTTTAAATCTAACACCACTGGAGAGACATATATGATAAAAACCATGATATCCTGCAAGACATCTTACGTTATCTATATTTTGGAATGCACCTGTGGCATTCAATACGTCAGGCGCACTACCCAAAACCTGAGCACCCGACTTAACAAACACAGGTTTAATGTCAAGACGGGATATACATTACATGGTGTATCCCCACATGCGGCAGCCCAACACAATTGTGACTTAAGCCAATTTACAGTAGTACCAATTGAACATATTCCAACAACCTGCCACCGACGTTATACACAACTGTGTCGGAGAAAACATTTTTGGATTTTTAAATTAAAAACTTTGGTCTCACAAGGGCTTAACGAGTATATTGAACATACTATATAAAGGTATACTCCCCTTGTGAAGAAAGAACACGCCCATCATACAGCAATATACTGTGGTTCTACACTTTCAACCTCTGTAGACACATACATTGAAGACCACTGTTATATACCGTCTCTGTACGTCCTATTTCACTGGTAGTGAAATCAAGAAAAATACAGCTGAAGCCCTATTGGCCGGCCGCTGATGTCATCTCCACCAATCACTGTCCAAGAATAGAGCGTCGTGACTGGTCAACTTATCGATTTTCATATTTCAGGACTAGCGCTAAAAGGCCGACGTATATGTGAAACCTTTCCTTCTACCTATGTAGCCATGAATAGGTATTTCCCCTATTGGCTAGTCTGTGATGTGGTCCCCACCAATCACAACTTTCGGCTCACATGCCCAGTTTCAAAATTCAGAAGACCCTGGAGTATATTGTCATCATATACACCTCACCTTTTTCATGTAACCAGAAATAGGCGCTTCCCCTATTGGTCAGCCTGCCTTCACATCTTTCACCAATCACCATCTATAAAACGACAGCATATCTATTGGTCAACTTCATAATCGAGAACCAGCGCGAAAGCGCCGCTATATACAAAATTATTCATACATTCACTTGTTATCTAGTGGGAAGAAGGCATCTCCCCTATTGGCTGAACCGCGAAAGTCAGCTCATCTCTCATTGTTTTCCACATGAACGTACAGTGACATCCACCAAAAAACTTTTTGATTGGCTAACTCTTCTAATGAATGGAATAGTGGACCTTTCAAAAACATAAACACATAGTACCCGCTCATCCAAGCCTCGGGATCAATCCGGAAACCATCCCGCTTGCTGCAAGTAGCCCGGGACAAATGCAACTCTGATTTCTTCCTTTTTCATATTGTATTGGACTAAGTCTGATTTTTATTGTTTTAAACTACCTCATCCATAAAGCGCCATTTTTCCATACTTTGAATATTTGCTTAGATTACCGGCCATTTGTGACCGACTTTACCTTGACCTCTAACCTTTTATCTTGGCGCCATTATTAAGTGTATAAATGAACATGTGTATAGGAAAATGTATGACAGACAACTTTTAAGCAATTGAAAAAGGGAAATTATATTCCCAAAACGTGTTTTGCCATATGTCATATGTTTTATTTGTTTTTATGGAACAATAAAAAACTTCTTGGTTATACCATATCCTGCGTTACGAAGTCTGAAGTGGATCGCATGAAAGCAGCGCCAGGGCAACGGAACTTTTCTTGCCATACACAATTGCCAGGATGTTGGAGGCGTTCCGAAGTGATGTGCAGGTAAGTATGTCTATTAATTTTTAGCCACAAATGTATAGACAAAGATGGCAACAGGTGCATATTACAAGGTACAAAGTGCTACATACAGTTCGCCTGTAAGGCCAATATACCAAATGTTTATCCACCAACCACAGTGTAAATATAAAGCATATAAATATAATACAAGTAAAGTCTAATGCAGTATACCCATCATAGAGTCGTCAAGCCCCCTCCCATAGACATGAATGGAGGTGGCGTTGTGTGATGTCACTAGGGGACGTGACCATGACGTCACATCCCCATCTCGGAGGCAGCGCCCAGCACAAAATACAGGGGGCTGCACCAAGATCGCAGGGATTCCAAGCGATGGGACCCCTGCAATCATACATATTATCCCCTATGCTTTGGATAGGGGATAAGATGTATAAAGCTGGAATACCCCTTTAATAGGGTGCTGTCAATTTATCTATTGAGAGTTTTGAGAATTAGAACGTAATGTTTACTCTCTCATGTAAAGGTGTAATTATTGTACAGCTATGAAATATGAATCAATAGTCACAGTGTTGCCCAAGGCCTATTTCTATTACTATATTTGTCTTGTGCAAATATAATAGAATTTATAAAGAGACCCCATACTAAAACATGTGTTTTAGGAACATTTCAGTTTTATACATTAATTTATTAATACAATTACACAACTTTAAAAATAGACACTTGGAAGTGGCCAAATGACTAGTAAGATTGACTATTACTTCCAGAGTAGTTATATCTGAACACCCACTATGGCAGAATGCCCACAAATAGTTGACTACTTTTTATCCCTGAAACCAATGTGCCACTCAAGTGACTAAGACTCCTGACATCTGATATGAATCACTATATCATTATACAAATATATTATTTCATATGTAAAGTCTAAATCCAGTTATTCTTTTCCAACAGAAAAACATTTCTGTCCAGACAGGAGGAGGAGGAAACTCATCCCTGTGTTATTCTTTCTAGTCTCATCTTCACAGTGGGAGAGATTACATAGGACAAACATAGGAAATGCTGATCTGTGCCTCTTTAATGAATGGCCTACAGTGTATCACCATTGCAGCAAAGTCCACCAATGACATTTCTGCAGATTCATGGAAGAAGGTTACAGTATGATATTACCATTCCACAAGGCCAATGAATCAAGCCATTTACGTTGTAAAATAATAGAACACAAAATGTTTCAATAAGTCGACTACTAAAAATAAGCTCAACATTTGCAAATTGTTTATCATTTAGCCTTTGCGTGCCTCCAAAAATCAGTAGAATTTCTTTCTCATTACACATTAATCTGGCCCCGAGTAACCTCAGAAATCTCCATGAGGTGGAAGCAAACCAGCTTTAAGGCACCATGCAATTTGCTCTGTTTGCGTTAAACAGTGTGCTGTATGTTTATCCTGCGCACAGACCACAGGATCTGAATAGAGAACAGATGACAGTTTAACACAGTGACTCCGACATGATTCTGTGTCAGTCTAATTCATCAGGGAACGTTTCCAGATACATCTAACGTTCTACCTTAACAAAGCTGCCATTGCTGTTTGTCTATGAAAGGGTGCGTAATTATTGCACCAGAATACATATTTCTTCGTGACATAAGCTGCTTCTTTTTTTTCCCCATTTTTCCAGTTTCTCTACTAATTTAACAATTATTTACTTTCCACTAGCAGTAAAGCTAAAACGAAAAGTGCTTCTAGCCTGAGGCAACCAGATGCCCTAGTTTCATCAGGCCAAACCAATTTTGTTATGGACCTTCCTGTTGTCAGTTAAAAATTGTCATTGTGATAAAATGTTCCAGGTTTCTCTCGCCCCTCCGTTCCCCTTGGGTGGCCAATGCTGGATCCCTCTTTTCTGCTCTTTTTATGCATCACATCTGCACTATTAGACACTGCAAAGGTGGGCAGGTGGCCGAGTGGCAACGCAACTTGTTTCGTTCCCTGGCTGCACACCAACCACCCTGCTGCCCTAACAACTAAACTCATCCAGAACAGTGAAGCTGCAAATCTGGAGTGCTTATTTTAGCCAGCTATTCTATTGAGAGTCATGCAATGAACCAAGAAATTATTCTTCTGCTTATGACAGACAATTTATTTAATTTGTGGCATACTACTAGTCTTTTCAGGGATTTAGTTTCATCTTTTACCAATAGTATTGTAAAAGATGGGTCTGTGCATGGTTGTTAGATGGTTATATAAGCATTAACCAAACAGATACGTGGGTGTTTTTTTTTCCTTTCTGCAGCCAGATTGATAGATCAGCGGTAACCCCCCTCCCCTGCTCATGAGAGCTTTTAAACTCAACCCTCTCTGCATATACAGGAGAAAGCTATAGCTGACAATCATATTCCTAGCATAGTGTAAATGCCTTTCTGTGCATGTTTTAAATCAAAGCATTGAGTCACTTATTCTTTTATGCCCAAAAATCAGTCACTGATAGGAGGTGAATTGTATTTCTAAGATATCACATTCCAGCAGAGATCAGATGAATAATGGCTAGCTTAGAATATTGGACATATTGGATATCAATGTAAATCTGTGAGTATAGTGAATCAGGCTCAGTGGGTGTGAATATTACACTGAGGGGGTAGTGTATCAGTCTCAGAGGGTGTGAATATTACACTGAGGGGGTAGTGTATCAGTCTCAGAGGGCGTGAATATGAGACTATGGGGTAGTAAATCAGGCTCAGATGGTGTGAATATGAGACTGAGGAGTATTGAATCAAGCTTAGGGTGTGTGAATATGAGACTGAGTGGGTAATGGATCAGGGTCAGGGGAGTGAATATTATGCTGAGGGGGTAATGAACCAGGCTTGGGAGGTGTGAATATGAGACTGAGGGGGCACTGAATAAGGCTCAGATGGTGTGAATATGAGACTGAGGGGTATTGAATCAAGCTTAGGGGGTGGTAGTATGAGACTGAGTGGGTCATGAGTCAGGGTCAGGGGGAGTGAATATTAGGCTGAGGGGATGTAATCAGGCTTGGGGTTGAACATCAGGCAGAGGGGATGTTAATGTAGTATGGGAGGATGGAAAACAGGCTTTTATGTTTAGGTGGTCCAAATGTCAATGTGTGTGATAGAAGTAGGGTTGTGTGTGAAAATGATAGTGAATGATGAGGGTTATAGTATCATGTGGCAGGAGTAGTGCATCCCTGTGTTTTGATGTTGAATACCACTAAAACACTGCTTCAAATATTCAAATAAGCTGTGTTCTTTACATAAGGCCCCAGGAAATAACACCTCTAAAGCCAGAGAATAATTGGAATTTTACCTCTGGTGCAGTTCCAACACAAAGAAATAACACTATGGAGTAAGGCAGATTTAAGATACAGTTCGTGAGCTACACTTGTCAGTGGTCACATTGGTGGTCCTAAGACTTGTAGTTCTACTGAAATTTAGAAGAAACCAGAAATTTAGAGGAAACCAGACCATTTTACCCTGGGTGATATGTGTTACCTCCATAGTATAGCCTGGCTTGTTCTTCACTGCACTTGGAATGAGTCTAAGTTGAAGGATGTAGACTTGACTTATGTATGGAATTCTGCACTACACTGGATATCTGCACTAGCTTGATTGTCCTATTTATTTAAGCAAGCTATCAGGTATCATCCCGGAGGTGTGCAGTTGTAAACTATGCAAGGATCCCTTTCCTCGCTTACGTTTCCTCAGGTTATCTGAGAAATTACTTTCTTAAGATACATTCAGAAAAAGAATTTGCTATCAGGCCCTTCTGAAAATATATTACTCCTGAATACTATCTCTTATAATGCCTCTGTAGCGGGACTTGCTATGCAGTTTGCAGCTTAGATCCCTTTGGCTGAAAATATTGAAGATGGGGGAAAACTCCCTCTGCAGGTGAGAACGCTGCAGGACAGGTTTTCTCTAACCAGAGCCTGAGAAACCATGTACTCTTTGCACCCTTCTCCAACCCTGGTATTGAGGTGGAGACAGGACAGACCTTAGCTGTAATTTGCAAAGGGGTCAACATGTGACATATTACCAGTAAAAATTGACTTTTGGGTAGTAAATGTTAACCCTTCACATTATATATTTCAGTGCATGCACGCAAAATATTGAAACATAGAAAAATGCATTTGCAATGTAATTTTAAAGATAAGAGATAAGTCACAGCCATTAAAGGGGTACTCTGCCCCTAGACATCTTATCCCCTATCCAAAGGATAGGGGATAAGATGTCAGATCGCCGGGGTCCCGCTGCTGGGGACCCCGGGGATCGCCGCTGCAGCACCCAGCTATCATTACTGTGCAGAGCGAGATCGCTCTGCACGTAATGGCGGGCAATACAGGGGCCGGAGCATCGTTATGTCACGGCTCCGCCCCTCGTGATGTCACGGCCCGCCCCCGTCAATACAAGTCTATGGGAAGGGAGCGTGGCGGTCGTCACGCCCCCTGCCATAGACTTGCATTAAGGGGACGGGCCGTGATGTCATGAGGGGCGGAGCCATGACGTCACGCTGCTCCGGCCCCTGTATCGCCCATCATTACGCACAGAGCGAACTCGCTCTGTGCAGTAATGATGGCGGGGTGCCAGCAGTGGCGGGGTGCCAGGGGTGCCAGCAGTGGGACCGCGGCGATCTAACATCTTATCCCCTATCCTTTGGATAGGGGATAAGATACCAGGGGAGGAGTACCCCTTTAAGAGACATACTTTAGACAGAGCAGAAACCTTTGTAGCTACAGCCACCAGAACAGTGCTCAGAGTAGGAACAGTTGACTCACCTCTGGGACAACACACAAATATATGAGGTTGAGGGGTTGTGAATCACACTCAGGAGGGGTGTGAATATGAGGCTGAGGGGGGGAATTCAGTCTGAGGCAGGTTTTAATATGAGGATGAGGATGCATGAGCCTAGCATTCACACCCCCTTCATGAAATAAACCATATGCCCATCTGACTGATTAGGTATAAGTGCTAATAGTAAAAATCCTATATCTCGGGAACAGTGATACAAAATCTCAACATTTTAATACTGATCACAGGCACCCTGTTTATAGAGCCTCATGGCTGTTGATATGATTGATGACATCATAAGCTGTGTGTGCATTTAACTCCTTAGGGATTCAGCTTATTTTCACCTTCAGGACTCAGCAAATTTTCGTTTTTGCATTTTCGTTTTTTCCTCCTTCACTTCTAAAAATCATAGTGCTTTAAATTTTGCACCTACAAACATATATAAGGGCTTGTTTTTTGTGTCACCAATTGTACTTTGCAATGACATCACTTATTTTATAATATAACCTGCGGCGAAACCAAAAAATTTTTTTTGTGGGATGAAAAAAAGACACCATTTTGTGGTGCTCCCGTTTCTACACATTGCAATATTTGTTAAAAATGACACCTTATCTTTATTCTGTAGGTCCATACAGTTACAAAGATACCAAATTTCTATAGTTTTTATTTTATTTTAATACTTAAAAAAATTATAAACTACATGCACCAAAATTAGTTAGTTTAAAATTGGCATCTTATGACCCCTTTAACTTTTTATTTTTCCATGTACGGGGCAGTATGCAAGCTAATTTTTTGCGCCGTCATCTGTAGTTTTTATCGGCATCATTTTTGTTTTGATGGGACTTTTTGATCGCTTTTTATTAATATTTTTATGTTTTTTGAAGTGACCATAAATGCACAATTTTGGACTTTTGTATCTTTTTATGTATACGCCATCGGCCGTGTGGTTTGGCTAACCTAATATTTTAAAAGTTCGGACCTTTACGCATGTGGTGGTACCATATGTGATTATTTTTAATCTTTATTACATTATTTTATTTAAAAAATGGGAAAAGGGGAGTGATTTAAACTTTTAATAGGGAAGGGGTTAATGAACTTTTATTACATTTTCTTTACACTTTTTTTAGCCCCTATAGGGAGCTAAAACATGCAATCTTCTGATTGCATACACTGATCAGTGCTATGCCATTGAAAAGCACTGATCAGTGTAACCGGCAATCTGCTGCTCTAGGCTGCTGCGCAGGTATGGAGAAGTAGATCGCCGATCGGTCAACGGAGAGGCAGGTGAGGACCCTTCCGTTGTCCGGTAAGCTGATCGGGACATCGCGATTTTTGTCGAGATAGTCCCGATCAGCTCCGCTGAGCTGCCGGGATTCTTTTACTTTCATTTTAGATGCCACGATCAACTTTGATCGTGGCATCTAAAGGGTTAATGACAGGGCATTAGCCATGGGTCCTGGCTGCCCGTAGCAACCGGGATCTGCCGGGTTTAACCCGTTCTCTGCTGGTGAGAACGGTTTAAACCTGTTATACCAGACCAGGGCGTACAGGTATGCCCTGAGTCCTTAAGGATCGGGATGCAGGGCGTATGCATACGCCCTGCATCCCCAAGAGGCTAAGTGCATAAGCTACGATAAAAGAGAGTTATTAGTTGCAGATATAATAAGAGACATAATAAAGTGTGCTTCTAAATGATTTAAAAGAAAATATTTGCTCTCGAATACCTTATAAAGTGGACATTTAGCAAGACTGGTACTGTTTGTCACATTTCAATAAGTATATAATAATCTCCAAAAATGCCTGAATTTTTTGAATGGACCTGGCCCCTCAGTACTTCGGTAATTTAGAACCTATTATACTCATATAATGACAGAATAATTGTGTTCTTTCAATATATATGTTTTAGTAAACAATTGTATTCCCTAAGGAATGACAATTCTGGAGCATCTTTTTGTACTGCTCTTCATGGTGTTGTTTCTGTTATTTTTCCTAAAGATGTAGAATAAATTGATAACTGGATGTTACCATTTCCCTTGTGAGAGGAGCTTGGGCCTACATACTGGATCAGTGCTGATACTTTACAGACTGTGTAGAGACACACCGTATTAAAGGGGTTATCCACCATTAGGTGATTTTAGTACGTACCTGGCAGACAGTAATGGACATGCTTAGGAAGGGTCTGCGCTTGTCTTGGGGATAAATGGCTAAGTTGTGAGATTACCTGTTACGCCGAGCGCTCCGGGTCCCCGCTCCTTCCCGGAGCGCTCGCAGCGTCCTCGCATTCGCAGCGCCCCGGTCAGACCTGCTGACCGGGTGCGCTGCAATATTACTCCCAGCCGGGATGTGATTCGTGACGCGGGATGCGCCCGCTCGCGATGCGCATCCCGACTCCCGTACCTGACCCGTTCCCCGTCTGTGTTGTCCCGGCGCGCGGCCCCGCTCCTTAGGGCGCCGGGTCTCTGCAATTTAAAGGGCCACTGCGCCACTGATTGGCGCAGCAGGTCTAATCAGTGTTATCACCTGTGCACTCCCTACTTATACCTCACTTCCCCTGCACTCCCTCGCCGGATCTTGTTGCCCTTGTGCCAGTGAAAGCGTTTCCTTGTGTGTTCCTAGCCCGTGTTCCAGACCTTCTGCCGTTGCCCCTGACTACGATCCTTGCTGCCTGCCCTGACCTTCTGCTACCTCCGACCTTGCTCTTGTCTACTCCCTTGTACCGCGCTTATCTCAGCAGTCAGAGAGGTTGAGCCGTTGCTGGTGGATACGACCTGGTTACTACCGCCGCTGCAAGACCATCCCGCTTTGCGGCGGGCTCTGGTGAATACCAGTAGCAACTTAGAACCGGTCCACCAACATGGTCCACGCCAATCCCTCTCTGGCACAGAGGATCCACCTCCAGCCAGCCGAATCGTGACAGTAGATCCGGCCATGGATCCCGCTGAGGTCCCGCTGCCAGTTGTCTGAGGGCTGAGGTCCCGCTGCCAATGTTCCCTGCATTTGGAGATGATGTCGGACCAGTTTCCTACTGAAAGGTCTAAGGTGGCTTTCGTAGTCAGCCTTCTGTCTGGGAAAGCCCTGTCATGGGCCACACCGCTTTGGGACCGCAATGACCCTGTCACTGCCTCTGTACACTCCTTCTTCACGGTGAGTCGTAGTGTCTTTGAGGAACCTGCCCAAGCCTCTTCTGCCGAGACTGCCCTGCTGAACCTGGTCCAGGGTAATTCTTCTGTTGGCGAGTACGCCATCCAATTCCGTACTCTTGCCTCCGAATTAGCCTGGAATAACGAGGCCCTCTGCGCGACCTTTAAAAAAGGCCTATCCAGTAACATTAAAGATGTGCTGGCCGCACGAGAAATTCCTGCTAACCTGCATGAACTTATTCATCTTGCCACCCGCATTGACATGCGTTTTTCCGAAAGGCGTCAGGAGCTCCGCCAGGATATGGACTTTGTTCGCACAAGGCGGTTTCTCTCCCCGACTCCTCTGGTCCTCTGCAATCCGTTCCTGTGCCTCCCGCCGTGGAGGCTATGCAAGTTGACCGGTCTCGCTTGACACCTCAAGAGAGGACACGATGCCGCATGGAGAACCTTTGCCTGTACTGTGCCGGTACCGAACATTTCTTGAAGGATTGTCCTATCCGTCCTCCTCGCCAGGAAAGACGCACGCTGATTCCGCACAAAGGTGAGACAGCTCTTGATGTGAACTCTGCTTCTCCACGCCTTACTGTGCCTGTGTGGATTTCTTCTTCTACCTTCTCCTTCTCAGCTATGGCCTTCTTGGATTCCGGATCTGCAGGAAATTTTATTTTGGCCTCGTTCAACATCCTGGTGACCAGTCTCGCCAGACCCCTCTACATCAATTCTGTTAACAATGAAAGATTGGACTGTACCGTGCGTTACCGCACGGAACCTCTCCTAATGTGCATCGGACCCCATCACGAAAAAATTGAATTTTTGGTCCTCTCTAACTGCACTTCAGAAATTCTTCTTGGATTACCATGGCTTCAACGCCATTCCCCAACCCTTGATTGGACCACAGGGGAAATCAAGAACTGGGGTACTTCTTGCCACAAGGACTGTCTTAAATCGGCTCCCAGTACTCACAGTCGTGACCCTGTTGTTCCCCCGGTATCTGGTCTTCCTAAGGCCTATCTGGACTATGCTGACGTTTTTTGCAAAAAACAAGCAGAGACTTTGCCTCCTCACAGGCCTTATGACTGTCCTATTGACCTCCTCCCGGGTACTACTCCACCCCGGGGCAGAATCTATTCTCTGTCTGCTCCAGAAACCCAAGCCATGTCGGAGTACATCCAGGAGAATTTAAAAAAGGGGTTTATCCGCAAGTCCTCCTCTCCTGCCGGAGCTGGATTTTTTTTTGTCTCCAAAAAAGATGGCTCCCTACGCCCTCGCAGACTTAATATAATCATGGTAAAAAAACGTTACCCCTTACCTCTTATCTCGGAACTCTTTGACAGCCTACGAGACATCCAAATCTTTACCAAGCTGGACTTAAGAGGTGCTTATAATCTCATCCGCATCAGGGAGGGGGACGAATGGAAGACTGCATTTAACACCAGAGATGGACACTTTGAGTATCTGGTCATGCCCTTTGGCCTGTGCAACGCCCCTGCCGTCTTCCAAGACTTTGTTAATGACATTTTTCGTGATCTTCTATATACCTGTGTTGTGGTTTACCTGGACGATATTCTGATTTTTTCTGCCAACTTAGAAGAACACCACCAGCATGTCCACATGGTTCTTCAGAGACTTCGGGACAATCAACTTTATGCCAAAATGGAAAAATGTCTCTTTGAATGTCAGTCTCTTCCTTTTCTAGGATACTTAGTCTCTGGGCAGGGACTACAAATGGACCCAGATAAACTATCTGCTGTATTAGATTGGCCACGCCCCTCCGGACTCCGTGCTATCCAACGTTTTTTGGGGTTCGCCAATTATTACAGACAATTCATTCCACACTTTTCCACTATTGTGGCTCCTATCGTGGCTCTAACCAAGAAAAATGTAAATCCTAAGTCCTGGTCTCCTCAAGCGGAAGACGCATTTAAACATCTCAAGTCTGCCTTTTCTTCTGCTCCCGTACTCTCCAGACCGGACCCATCTAAACCCTTCTTATTGGAGGTAGACGCCTCCTCAGTGGGAGCTGGAGCAGTTCTTCTTCAAAAAAAATTCTTCTGGGCATGCTGTTACTTGTGTTTTTTTTTCTAGGACCTTCTCTCCGGCGGAGAAAAACTACTCCATTGGTGAACGAGAACTACTGGCCATAAAATTGGCGCTTGAGGAATGGAGGCACCTGCTGGAAGGATCCAAATATCCAGTTATTATATACACTGATCACAAGAATCTCTCTTATCTCCAGTCTGCCCAACGACTAAACCCTCGCCAGACTAGATGGTCGTTGTTCTTCGCCCGTTTTAACTTTGAAATCCATTTTCGCCCTGCTGACAAGAACATTCGGGCCGATGCCCTCTCTCGTTCTTCAGATGCCTCTGAAGTGGAAGCCTCTCCGCAACACATCATTCCTCCGGACTGTCTGATCTCCACTTCTCCAGCTTCCATCAGACAAACTCCTCCTGGGAAGACCTTTGTTTCTCCACGCCAGCGCCTCGGGATTCTCAAGTGGGGTCACTCCTCCCACCTCGCAGGCCATGCGGGCATCAAAAAGTCCTTTCAACTCATCTCTTGATTCTATTGGTGGCCTACTCTGGAGACTGATGTTGTTGATTTCGTGCGGGTTTGTACTGTCTGTGCACGGGATAAGACTCCTCGCCAGAAGCCTGCTGGTCTCCTTCACCCTCTGCCTGTTCCTGAACAACCTTGGTCACAGATTGGTATGGACTTTATTACGGACTTGCCCTTATCCCATGGCAACGCAGTTGTTTGGGTGGTCGTTGATCGATTTTCCAAGATGGCGCATTTTATCCCTCTTCCTGGCCTTCCTTCAGCGCCTCAGTTGGCAAAGCAATTTTTATACACATTTTTCACCTTCACGGTTTGCCCGCGCATATCGTCTCGGATAGAGGCGTCCAATTTGTGTCTAAATTCTGGAGGGCCCTCTGTAAGCAGCTCAAGATCAAATTAAACTTCTCTTCTTCTTATCATCCCCAATCCAATGGGCAAGTAGAAAGAATTAATCAGGTCCTGGGTGACTATTTACGAAATTTTGTTTCCTCATACAACTTTAGAGTCTCCGAATCTTCTGCTAAATCCCCATTTTTCGTGGTGTACGGCCGTCACCCTCTTTCTCCCCTCCCCACTCCCATGCCCTCTGGTTTGCCCGCTGTTGATGAAGTGACTCGAGATCTTTCCACCATATGGAAAGAAACCCAAAATTCTCTTTTACAGGCTTCATCCCGGATGAAAAAATTTGCTGATAAAAAAAGAAGAACTCCCCCCATTTTTGCTCCTGGAGACAAGGTATGGCTCTCCACTAAGTATGTCCGCTTTCATGTCCCCAGTTATAAACTGGGACCACGCTATCTTGGTCCTTTCAAAATCTTGTGCCAGATCAACCCTGTCTCTTACAAACTCCTTCTTCCTCCTTCTCTCCGTATTCCCAATGACTTCCATGTCTCTCTCCTTAAACCACTCATCCTTAACCGCTTCTCTCCCAAAGTTGTTTCTCCCACTCCTGTTTCCGGTTCGTCTGACGTCTTCTCAGTGAAGGAGATTCTAGCATCCAAGACAGCCAGAGGTAAAAGATTCTTCTTGGTGGACTGGGAGAATTGCGGCCCAGAGGAGAGATCTTGGGAACCTGAGGACAACATCCTAGACAAAAGTCTTATCCTCAGGTTCTCAGGCTCCAAGAAGAGGGGGAGACCCAGGGGGGGGGGGGGTACTGTTACACCGAGCGCTCCGGGTCCCCGCTCCTCCCCGGAGCGCTCGCAGCGTCCTCGCATTCGCAGTGCCCCGGTCAGACCTGCTGACCGGGTGCGCTGCAATATTACTCCCAGCCGGGATGCGATTCGCGACGCGGGATGCGCCCGCTCGCGATGCGCATCCCGACTCCCGTACCTGACCCGTTCCCCGTCTGTGTTGTCCCGGCGCGCGCGGCCCCGCTCCTTAGGGCGCGCACGCGCCGGGTCTCTGCAATTTAAAGGGCCACTGCTCCACTGATTGGCGCAGCAGGTCTAATCAGTTTTATCACCTGTGCATTCCCTACTTATACCTCACTTCCCCTGCACTCCCTCGCCGGATCTTGTTGCCCTTGTGCCAGTGTAAGCGTTTCCTTGTGTGTTCCTAGCCCGTATTCCAGACCTTTTGCCGTTACCCCTGACTACGATCCTTGCTGCCTGCCCTGACCTTCTGCTACATCCGACCTTGCTCTTGTCTACTCCCTTGTACCGCGCTTATCTCAGCAGTCAGAGAGGTTGAGCCGTTGCTGGTGGATACGACCTGGTTGCTACCGCCGCTGTAAGACCATCCCGCTTTGCGGCGGGCTCTGGTGAATACCAGTAGCAACTTAGAACTGGTCCACCAACACTTTCCACGCCAATCCCTCTCTGGCACAGAGGATCCACCTCCAGCCAGCCGAATCGTGACATTACCATAACACAGTGACTAGCTTTTGTGAACTAGTATTTCCTGATATGTATATAACTGATGGATATTACCAGTCCAAAATCAGCAATGATATCATATGATACTATATTGCAGTAAGGTTTTCCACAAGTACCAAGCGTGCAGACAACTGAAAGAAATTAGGCGCAGGTTACCTTCAGTGTATGCGTGCTTAACATAGACTCCCAAATCCTCCGGTATCCTGATCAATGGCGGTTACTCCAGTGGGGTTTCAGCTGTGTAGCTTTGTAGTTTGTATTCCGTGCTGGTGCTCCGGGTGTGTGCAGAAGTCTTTGTGCAGCCCTGAGGAAGGAGAACGTCATTCTCTGAAACGCCGTTGGAGCTATCCTTTTTGACCCATCTCTTTTACCGTAGTGACATCACTTGTAGGTACGGGACTTTTACTCCTTTCACTTTGTAGCACGCAGGTGGAGATGCAGCCGGCCAGGGCAGATCTCCCTGCGGCTGCACAAAGACTTCTGCACACACTCGGAGCACCAGCACGGAATACAAACTACAAAGGTACACAGCTGAACCCCCGCTGGAGTAACCGCCATCAATCAGGATACCGGAGGATCGGGAGTCTATGTTAAGCACGCATAATGGATTGGTAATATCCATCAGTTATATACATATCAGCAAGTCCTCATGAGGTCTGTCATCTACCACATCTATACATTATACCTTTAATCTATGTAATGGTGATACAGGGTTCCATTGGGTTGACATAATAGCTGCTGTGGGGCACACTGCCTGAGATACATAGCGCCAAGGTGGATTATAAATATTTTCTAACTGGTATTTCCTGTTTGACTTTTCTTTTTTTGACTACAAATCCCATAATTCCATTTTCCTCCCTCCCATACATAAGCCACCCCACCCATTGAAACATAAAGGAGCTGTATACATTCAAAAGACCAGTGGTTTTCAATCAAGGTGCCTACAGCTTTTGCATTAGTTGCAGATTGATCTATTTCCCACCAAGCGATTGCTCCACCCATTGAAGCAGACAGGCTCCCTGTCACCAGCTGACTAGGGAGTCAGGTCTCGGCTGCATTGCAACCTGGGAAAAATCTGAGACAACAGTCATTTTGTATGCTGTTAAAAATAAATATTGGGGTGAAAATCACATAAGAATTGTGAGAAAACCGTCACACACAGGTACAGACGTTATATTATGAACTACACTAACTTTACAGCCCCTGTAGCATAGTCAAATAAAAAAATTCCTGGAATACCCCTTTAACATGGGGGACAAAAATAAAAAACAATACTGCGTTTATAGGAGCACCATTGCAATGTAGAGTTCTAGAAAAACACATTAAAAAATACCTGGCTAATGCAAGAAAAGTGTTAAGTGAACAGATCATAAATGGAGGAGACATGTAAAGGAAATACTTTTCTGGCTTTGTAGTCAATGATTGCAGTTACATAGAAACATAGATTATGTGGGCAGATAAGAACCATAGAACCATTTGGCCTATCTAGTCTGCCCAATATCTTAAATACTTTCAATAGTCCCTGGCCCTATCTTATATGAAGAATAGCGTTATTTGCATCTACCACTTCTGCAGAAAGGCTATTCCATGCATCCACTACTCTCTCAGTAAAATAATACTTCCTGATAATGCTACAGGAAAATGTTTTCCTTTAATTTGAAAACTATGGCTTCTTATGTTTTTTTTTAAAGTCCCTAAACTAACATCGGCATAGCTCTGGGCAGCGACCACTGTCGCTGCAACACCAAGCCCACAAAGGGGAATGACCCAGTGCTGCCCGACCAAGCTCCCACTCTGGGCTACCCCACCCCACAGATAAGACACCACAGTAACAATGGCTGCCAAAGAGCACCACACCAGTGTGAACACCTACCATGTGCTCCTTGCTAGAGGGCTGGAAGAATGCTAGGAGGAAAACCATATGCAGTCTGCTGATAAATAAAAACTCTGGCCGAATGGGCCTAAGGTGATGTGGCCCAGTGTCGGGGGCTTGGTTGGGCAGCAGTGGGGCTGCTGGCCACTGGGTTATTCCCTCAGTAGGCTTGGTGTGGCACTGGTGGTGGTTGTCGCCCAGCATTACAGTGTTAGTTTAGGGACCCACTCTTATCAGGGGCCTTGACATGGCGAGTGGGCTCACACGATTTGATCAAAATGTATACTAACAATCTGTTCCTTTTAGAAATTATGCTAAGAAGTAAGTAGATCAAAATACAAGTTGGGGATGTGCGGCCATTTTTCAGTTTTTCTATTTGTCTGTTACATTGTCTGCCAACAAGTCTTCTGAAATCCCATTCCTGAGACACTGAGGAAATCCCTTTCCTCAACTATTCTATATTCAGCTTAACTTGTAAACACACTCATACTAATATATAGGACTAAGCACAGTATCCTAAATAGTTAGCAAAAAAAGAGTGTCCAGACACACATGGTGTCTTATAATCTTGGTCAAAGTACCACTTAAAGAGCACCTGCATTAATTGTATGATGTGAGTAAAAGCAATTGCAATTAAATTAATACGCGTTCTGTTCCTGAGAAAACTAGCTATAAAACTAGCTATAAAACCCTGCTCCACCTCCTTTGTCCTGTAAGCATTATAATAAATATCTATGGGTTTTTTAATGTAATTTGAAGTGAATATCCTAGGAAAATATCTGATCGTCAAGAAGCAATGTTGTGAAAATTGCAATGTTTTTACAACTTGATGAAGTTACAATGCATCATGTTTTTATGTGACATACCTACATTGTTGTCTTTGAGTCAATATACAGTTGAACCCATTACATAAGTGTTATCCAATATATGTAAATATTTTTGTGCCCTATGAGGCTGTCTTTACACCTATTTTTATACACAGTTCCTCCAAAGGGAAAAGAGAATGCTCCTTACTGCCATCTCTTAGAGATAACATCTGTCTAAATCAATGTTTGACCTTTAACCCCTAGAGGATGTTGACGTAGGGTGTAGGACATAGTAAATGTACACCCTTGCTGTCTGGTACTAAGCGCACCAGGGCATAATTTCACAACCTATGAAGTGACTGCAGAAGCTGCATTCGCTGTGTGATATCCCAGTACGTGATATAGTCCCGTACAGTACTTAAGCCCTCTCAGGTTGAGTCCCTCTGTGTTCTAGCTGCTCTCCTTCAGCGTCTCCCCCATAGTGTTATATATATTGTGTATAAAGGTCCTTTGAGGAACTTTGAGTTAGTCACATGATAATGCGGTCACATGTTCAATTCACATGTTTTGTTACCCAGAGAGCACCAGATAACCAGGTGACCTGCAACTTGACCTATGGGCTCCATGCTCAGCCCCCCTTTATAAGGAAGGGAGGAGCTTCAATCTATCTCTTTGATCATTCATTGCTCTTAGATCCTGAGGTCAAGTTCAGTCCAGATGTCTCAGAGCCAGTGTCCAGCACACCTGGAGGCCTCAAGCCTAATCTACAGCCACATGTAAGTAAGTCAAGTCATCTCTGTCTGCTGTCACTATCTTCACTCAAGTCAAGTCTATTATAGACAGTGTGACTGTGCTAAAGTCTGTCAAAGTCACTGCAAGTCCCAGCTAGCTGCATGGTTCCCCATGTTACTGGTCACCTCTCTGGGATCCTGGCCTAGCTGTAAAGACTGTTATCATCTGTCTACCTCAGTAAAGCTACGTTAACCCTAACCTGGTCTTAGACTATTAATATCCTGCCTAACTTAGGGATAGTGGAGCTACCTTCAAGTGGTTACTTAGGAAAACCAAGCCCTGGCATCACAAACATTTAGGGGTTAATAACATCTGCCCCATACATCTCATCGCACCCCCATGGCACACCACAGCTGTGTAGGCACCTCTAAGATTACGCTGATGCCCATCATTAACCCTTTAGATTCCTTGATAAATACTGATAATGACACCTACAGCATTACTGGAGCTTACACTCCTGGACCACCCACTGCACTATTGCGGGGGTCCAATCAGTGGCATAGCTATAGAGGTCGCAAAGGTAACCATTGAGACCAGACCACCCTGCCATTATATGCACTATGCAGCGGCAGGTCGGGCTGACAGGTCAGGCCCTCGAGCACCGTTTTTTTTTTGCTTTGAGCAGGCTCCCTGGCCACACCCCTCTTACTCCCATCCACCCCTTTTAATTATTCCTGGGGCCTGCAACATCAGGGGAGCCCAGCCATCTAGGACATGTACCATCACACTGCGAGCTGCACATCTCTCCTTTTCAGATGGGTCTTAGAGGAAGAGGGGGAGGGGATTAATTGCACGGCAGCCTGAAGAGGCCAAACAGCAGGTTATGAATTGGAAGATGTGCCTGCATGCTACCTGTGCCCCTTCCTCTCAGCTGTGTTATCTGTTATTGACTAGTGTTGCTCGCGAATATTCGCAATGCAAATTTTATTCACGAATATAGCACTATATATTCGTAATTACGAATATTCGTTTTCATCCCTCTCTGCTTCCAGTAAAGAAGGCTCTAATACTACTGTGTGAGACTGGCGTGCAAATTTTAGCATATGCGGAAATTTGCATATACTAATTTTCACTATGCAAATTTCCACTTATGCTAATTTGTATATGCTAATTTTCGCATATGCTAAGTTTCGCATACGCAAATTTTCACATATGCAAAAAGAAAACGCGAATATTAAGAATATGCGAATTTAGCGAATATATGACGAATATTCGTCCATATATTCGCGAAAAATCACAAATTCGAATATGGCCTATGCCGCTCAACACTATTATTGACCCCTCAATGACAATCCAGGGATGATGACCAAGTCAGGAGAATGCCTGCATAAGTGTAGTGTGGTGTTAATGAAAGGACATGTGTGTATTAAGTGTTAATAAAAGAGCATGTGTGTATGTATAAAGTGTTAATGAGATTGTATGTGTGTGTGTGTGTTAAGTGTTAATGATATGCATATGTATGTATAAATGGTATGTTCATATGGCAGAATTCCACCATAATTTACTTCTCATTGACTGCAATGGGATTCTACTGTTCCTTTCAGACAGCAGAATTTTTGTGTAAATTCCGTATTCCACAAAAATATAAGATCAGTTTTATTTTGCAGAATTCCTCAGCAGAATCCCATTAAAGTTAATGGGGTTTAAATTTAAGCAAAACTTTAAACTTAAGCATGAACGGAATTGCTGCGGAATTGCAGAAATTCCACTATATGAACATACCCTAAGGCTCCCTTTAGATACAATGCTCAAAAAAATAAAAGCAACACTAAGATAACACATCCTAGATCTGAATGAATGAACTAATCATATGAAATATGTTGAATGTGCTGACAACAAAATCACTCAAAAATTATCAATGGAAATCAAATTTATCAACCCATGGAGGTCTGGATATGTAGTCACACTGAAAATCAAAGTGGAAAACCACACTACAGGCTGATCCAACTTTGATGTAATGTCCTTAAAACAAGTCAAAATGAGTCTCAGTAGTCTGTGTGGCCTCCACATGCCTGTATGACCTCCCTACAATGCCTGGGCATGCTCCTGATGAGGTGGCGGATGTTCTCCTGAGGGAAGTCCTCCCAGACCTAGACTAAAACATCTGCCAACTCCTGGACAGTCTGTGGTGCAACTTAGAATTGGTGGATGGAGCGAGACATGATGTCCCAGATGAGCTCAATCGAATTGAGGTCTGGGGAATGGGCGGGCCAGTCCATAGCATCAATGCCTTCCTCTTGCAGGAACTGCTGACACACTCCAGCCACATGAGGTCTAGCATTGTCTTGCATTAGGAGGAATCCAGGGCCAACCGCTCCAGCATATGGTCTCAAAGGGGTCTGAGGATCTCATCTCGGTCCCTAATGGCAGTCAGACTACCTCTGGTAAGCACATGTAGGGCTGTGCGCCCCCCAAAGAAATGCTACCCCACCTAATTACTGACTCACCGCCAAACCAGTCATGCTGGAGGATATTGCAGGCAGCAGAACGTTTTCCATGGCGTCTCCACACTCCGTCACGTCTGTCACATGTGCTCAATGTGAACCTGCTTTTATCTGTGAAGAACACAGGGCGCCAGTGGCGAATTTGCCAATCTTAATGTTCTCTGGCAAATGTCAAATGTCCTGCACGGTGTTGGGCTGTAAGCACAACCCTCACCTGTGGACGTCGGGCCCTAATACCACCCTTATGGAAGTCTGTTTCTGACCTTTTGAGTGGACACATGCACATTTGTGGCCTGCTGGACGTTATTTTGCAGGGCTCTGGCAGTGCTCCTCCTGCTCCTCCTTGCACAAAGGCGGAGGTAGCGGTCCTGCTGCTGGGTTGTTGCCCTTCTACGGCCTCCTCCACATCTCCTGATGTACTGGCCTGTCTTCTGGTAGCACCTCCATGCTCTGGACACTGCGCTGACAGACACACCAAACCTTGTTGCCACAGCTCGCATTGATGTGTCATCTTGGATGAGCTGTACTACCTGAGCCACTTGTGTGGGTTGTGGACTCCATCTCATGCTACCACTAGAGTGTAAGCACCGCCAGCATTAAAGTGACCAAAACATCAGCCAGGAAGCATAGGAAATGAGAAGTGGTCTGTGGTCATCACCTGCAGAACCACTTTTTTATTGGGGGTGTCTTGCTAATTGCCTATAATTTCCACCTGTTGTCTGTTTCATATGCACAACAGCATGTGAAATTGATTGTCAATCAGTGTTGCTTCCTGAGCAGAAGTGTGTTTTCACAGTAGTGTAATTGACTTGGAGTTACATTGTGTTGTTTAAGTGTTCCCTTAATTTGTTTGAGCAGTGTATAAAGCATATTTCAAGAGCATTAAGTCTTTAGTTTTGCAGATACAAGTCCAGGCCTCAATAGAGGTCATCAAACCCATGGCATAGTGTGTGGTAGTTTTGTATTCAGATGGCATGGTATGTCGTGGTACTATCTTCAGAGTGTGCAATGTGTGGTAGTATTATATTATGAGGCACAGTGTGTGATAGTATTATATTCAGAGGGTACAGTGTGTGACAGTATTACATTCAGGGGCTCAGTATGTGGCAGTAGTATATTCAGAGGGTACAATGTTTGACAGTATTACATTCAGGGGGCTCAGTATGTGGCAGTATTATATTCAAAGTGTACAGTGTGTGACAGTACAGTGATCCCCTGACCTACGATGGCCCCGACATACGATAATTTCACCATACGAAGGCCTCTCAGAGGCCATCGCATGTTGAAGGCAGCATCAACATACGATGCTTTTGTATGTTGGGGCCATCGCATAAATGGCTATCCGGCAGGGCAGATTGCTTCAGCTGCCACCAGATTTAAGGTGCCTCGTGTGGTCCGTTGATGATCACTTATATGTCCCCGGCGCTCTGGACCGTCCTCTTCGGGATCCCCTGCATCGCTGTCGCTCTCCATCGTCGTCATCACGTCGTCGCTCACGCTGTCCCGTCATCCAATTGGAGCGACGTGCGTAGCGACGTGATGACGGCGATAAGGAATGACGATCCCGGGCAGCGGAGACAGTCTGGAGCGGAGGAGACACCGCAGGGACGCGGCGACAGCGATGGGCAGCGACATCCAGGGCAGCGGTGATGGTCCGGAGCGGCAGGGACAGTTGAGTATACCTTCCTATATTTAACATGGCACGGATCCCTCAACAAACGATGGTTCATTTGGAACAAATTATCATCGTATGTTGAGAGACCACTGTATTACATTCAGGGGTGCAGTGGGTGGCAGTCTTATATTCAGAGGGTACAGTGGGTGGCAGTATTATATTCAGAGGGTATAGTGGGTGGCAGTATTATATTCAGTGGGTATGGTATTGATCAGGTTTAATGATTATTGTCTTCATACAGAGAATAGGTATCTTCTGACAAAGTGAAGAAACCAATGTGCGGACGTCAGACTCTACAGAGAAGAGGGAAGAAGACACAGCATCTGGACCAGATGGAAAAGAAAAGGAAAGACAACAAAGAATACATCACTCATATCATTCATATCATTGTGTATTCTTCTGACTGTCCCATCACTGCTGTAGTCACTTGTAAGTTCTGCAGTGATGATGAGTGAAACTGTACCTCAATCTGTGGCTCTCCAGTTGTTGCAAAACTGCAACTTTCATCATGCCTGAGGCTCTCCAGACATGATGGGAGTTGTAGCTTTGCAACAGCTGGAGAGCCACTTGAATCAAGGTGATAGGTGGGGGTCCCAGCAGTCGGACATCCACCAAAAAAAGGCTGCTTATTCTAAAATGCCCAGTCCTATTTTTGGTCCAAGTCCCGCCTTGCCTGTCACTAATATTGTGTATTAGCACTGGCTGTGTCCTATCAGTGCTGAAGTGGGTGGTCGGGGGGGAAGGGGGGCCCAGAGCAATTTTTTGCAATGGGGCCCAGTAATTTATAGCTGCGCCCCTGGGTCTAATGAGTCAAGTTGATGGCCTGGAGATCTTCTCACTTGCTCTGTGCCGCTCTTCCAGGATCCAATTGTATGGTATGATTCTGATCTGTTTATTGGAAGATTTTCCTGGTTTTAATGACGGAAAAATAGATTTTATTAACGATAGGAGGTGAGCAACATGTGCATAATTCTTTCTTTACTGACTGACAGCAGCGAAAGAGTTAATGAAAGATTACAAGCAAGAAAACTTAAAGGTGCAATCAAACATTACAGGTAACAACAGTAGCCAATCATGTTAGAGAACAGGTGATATATGGTCTGCTATGTTTAACTCCTCCCTCTTTCTGAGGTGCGACGATCCATATATATGGAATAAATGTCTATAGTCCATTGGCTTTGGAATTAAGATAACGATGCATTTAAGGAATCCCGTAGATCTAGAAGAGGTCTTAAATGAAGACTGTAAGTAGACTTGGAACTTGAAAGAAGAAAATGTCAACGGAAATCAACCAGCTGAGGTGTAGAAGGCAATTTCTAATAAGCTGAAAAATATAAAGATGAACATAATAAGGGAGGGATAAATATATAGGGAGGGATATTGCTTCTCCTATCATTAATAAAATCAATTTTTTCCATCATTAAAACTAGGAACATCTTCAATTTTATGTCCGACAGGAGGCTCACAATATGTGCAAGTTTAAAGCTATATAGTAATACCAGAATATTATCATTAGAGATTAGCGAATCAAAGCTGATGAACCCAAATTCATTACAAATTTCATGAAATATTCGATTCGCAACGAATGCGAATCGCTTCATTAAACTAAATTTTAGAGCATTCCAGGTTCCAGGGCATCTAAAATGGCAGATCCACATGTCAGTACATGGGGCAAGGGATGCTGGGAAGGCGGGAAGGCAAGGCGGGAAGGGAAGTAGGCAGGATGACCCTGAATCACATGCAGGATGCAGCCTATCAGCAGCCAGTCACCCCTGTGATGTCACAGCCCTATATAAATGGCAGCCGTATTGCGGCCCTCCACTTCATTTATTATACTGCAGAGAGATAGGAAGGACAGCCTGTGTGTGTGTTACAGCAGAGAAAAGCACATTCCAGCAGTGTTTAACATCCTCCTAGTCACATCAGTGTTCTCGTGGACGGAGAGCTGCAGGCATTAACCTCCCAGTCACTTTCTTCGGCATAATTTTACAGAGAGGGGCAGATAGCTGTGTGTTGCCTCATTTCAACAAGCTGCCTCAACTTCATAAACCTTAACAGAGGAGGCAGGAATAATTTTTCAGCGCAATTCAGTGTCTTTGTACCACAAAAAATTATCTGCTGGTTATACTAGTCTATAGATGGTATAATACCACAGCAATCCATTCCTAATAGTCTGTGACAGAGTCCAATTTAGTTTTTAGTACACAGTTTCTTTTTGGCTACAGTAATGATGTGTACTGCTGGTGTTTTACAAAAATATATATTTTTTTAAGGGTACCGTAGCGCATTTTTCTGCCCTCATCAGTGCATGCCACATAAATACATCTAAGTAGTGTACTATTTTGTACCTGTTAATCTGTCAAGGGCCTACATACTGTGAAAGGACAGCCAAAAGTAATCACCGACTGGTGTTTTAAAAAAAATTACAGAGTTTTTAAGCTCATTGTAGCGCATTTTTCGGCCCTCATAAGTGCATACCGCATACGTACATCTAAGTAGTGTACTATTTTGTACCTGTTAATCTGTCAACAGCCTACATACTGTGAAAGGACAGACAAAAGTAATCACAAGCTGGTGTTTTACAAAAATACAGAGTTTTTAGGCACATTGCAGCGCTCATCAGTGAATCAGTGCATACTCATCAGTGCATACTACATACCTACATCTGAGTAGTATACTATTTTGCTACCTGTTAATCTGTCAAGGGCCTACATACTGTAAAAGGACAGACAAAGTTATTCACCGGCTGGTGTTTTACAAAAAAACAGAGTTTTTAGGCGCATTGTAGCACATTTTTCTGCCCTCATAAGTGCATAATGCATACGTACATCTAAGTCGTGTACTATTTTGTACCTGTTAATGTCAAGGACCTACATATTGTGAAAGGATAGACAAAAGTAATCACCGGCTGGTGATTTACAAAAATACAGAGTTTTTAGGCGCATTGTAGCGCATTTTTGTGCCCTCATAGGTGCATGCCGCATACGTACATCTAAGTAGTGTAATATTTTGTGATTCCAAAAGAAATGTAAGGATGGCACTCACCACTCTTCTGATGTATAGTCGTTGCTTTTCATTCGTAAAACTGTACAAAGTGCAAGGTGTAGCTGGATCCGCAGCGGGCGGCAGTGCCGGGACCTATTTTCAGAATGGTGTGACAGCTGTTTCGTAGCTTGGAGCTATTTCATAAGTACTGTACTATTTTTTACCTGTTAATCTGTCAAGGGACTACATACTGTGAAAGTCCAGGCAAAAGTACTCATCAGCTGGTGTTGTACTCAGATACATTTTTGAGTGTACTGAAGAACATTTTTCTGCCCTCATCAGTGCATACCACATACCTACATCTAAGTAGTGTACTATTTTGTACCTGATAATCTGTCAAGGGCCTAGATACTGTGAAAGTCCAGCCAAAAGTGCACACCTGCTGCTGTTCTAGACAAATACTGGTTTAAGCATAGTGAAGCGTATTCTACCACCCTCATATACGCACTAAGTCTGTCAGGCAGAGAAGTGCCAGGACATGCACAGAGGAGTGGCAGAGGCCTAAATCCTAGAGGCAGAGGTCGCAGCAGACTAGGGGCGAGTGGCAGTAGGAGTTGCAGCGAGAGGCCGGAGCTCTCGTTATCAGCAAGTGGTCGTGTCTCGACCAGCAACCCATCTGCTATCGTTGATTGGTTAACACGGTCATCCACTTCATCACAAGTGTGATCTGACACCCCTAGTCAACAGCCGGTGGGTTTCTCAGACACAACCCTCAGTTGGCATGGCCCGGGAGCAGTCCCTGTCCTCCCATTTCCTCTGTCCTATGCTGTTCCCTCTCCTACAGAAGTATCTTATGCTGTGGGTTCAGCTCCACTATTCACTGTGGACGATCTAATAGGGGACAGTCAGAAACCACTGCCCAGTCAAGAAGTGGAGCAGAAATGCTCCACTTTCTCCACTAGGCAGGCAAGTAGTGATGAAATCCTCCCATTCCCTGTATTACGTCTTTGAACCCTCTCCAGCTTCACTATATCTTTCTTGTACACTGGTGCCCAGTACTGTATTAATCAGGCAGAGGTCACAGCAGACTAGGGGTGAGTGGCAGCAGGAAAAGCCTGAGCTCCCGGTATCAGCTAGCGGTCGTGTCTCGACCAGCAACCAATCTGCCATCATCGATTGGTTAACACGGTCAACCACTTAATCACAAGTGACATCTGATACCCAGAGTCAACAGTCGGTGGGTTACTCAGACACAACCCTCAGTTGGCATGGCCCGGGAGCAGTCGCTTTCCTCCCATTGCTTCTGTCCTATGCTGTTCCTCCCCCCCCCCCCCTAAAGAAGTACCTTATGCTGTTTGTTCAGCTCCACTATTCAGTGAGGATGATCTAATAGAGGACAGTCAGCAGCTACTGCCCAGCCGAGAAGTGGAGAAGACATCCGCTGCTTCCTCCGCTAGGCAGGCAAGTAGTGATGAGGAGAGTGACGTGGGAGGCGGTGTTGCCAGGGTTCAGGGTCCTGAAGCAGACACTTTTGAGGAACCTGAGGAAGACATTAGTGACGTGCAGACACTTGTTGATGATGATGAAGCCGATCGCAATTTGGAGCCGGGTGCAGAAGGGGCTTCATCATCATCAGGAGAAGAGAGTTGCCGGTTGCCTGTGAGGCATCAGCTGAGCCAGCAAGGCGGTGGCATGGATGGCAGTCAGCATGGTGGCAGAAGTGGAAATTCTGGAGCCAAACGTTCCCAGGGGAGACCACCTACTTCGCGGCAGCCTACCTTCCCAGGAGGTAGTGGAACAGGGGTTCCTGGAGACGGTGGCTATAGCAGTCAATAAGTGCAGACTGTTGGTGGGAAAATCAGCTACTCGGCAGCGTGGCAGTTTTTCATCAAGCATCTGGAGGAAGTTCACATAGCCACATGCAAGATATGTCGGCAGAACGTGAAGCGTTGCCAGGGTCCCAATGTAGGCACCACGGCCCTATGTCAACATATGCTTCGCCACAATAAAGCCGCCTGGGAGAACCATGGCTTCGACGTAATGTTCCAGCCTGCTGCATCACCCAGTGGCACGCCGCTCCCTCTTTCAGCCAGCCAACGCTCCACCACCTCAGCCGAAGGGAGCTGTGTGTCATACCCTCCTTCTGTCACTGCTGGTGCTGCAGTCCCTCCCTTTTCAAGTAGTGGATTCTGCACCTTTCGGAGAACAGATGGCTCGTGCCAAGCCGAGGTGGAGAGTGCCAAGCCGTCATTTCTTTGCGAAGAAGGCAGTACCAGCCCTGCACAATTTGGTGGAAGAGAAGGTGGTCCAGTCCTAGAGCCTGTCAGTGTGTACCAAACTGCAAGGCAGCACCAACGTCTGGAGCTGTAACTACGGTCAGGGACAAAACATGTCCTTTACGGCTCACTGGGTGAATGTGGTTCCTGCACAGCCGCAACCCCAACTCTGACATGTCACGCCGCTTCCTCCTCCACGCTGTTAGCCCATTGGTCCTGTGAAAGTGTGTGACTCCACCTCCTCATCCTCCACTGTGTTCTCATCCTCCACTGCCCAGACAAGTCTCAGTGCCCCTTCAGCATATCATGTGTGCAGGGCATGGTGGTGTCACGCTGTTCTTCACATGGTTTGCCTTGACGAAAAGAGTCACACAGGGGAGGAAATGCTAAAAGTCATTCCTAAAGAAATCAGTGCATGGCTTACTCCACAAAAACTGGTAATGGGAACCATGGTGGCCGACAACGGGAAGAACATCTTGGCCGCGCTGCGACAAGGAAGGGTGAGCCATGCGCCCTGCATGACACATGTGTTAAATCTGGTTGTCAAGCAGTTCCTGTTCCCCACATTTGCAAGACATCCTAACAATGGGAAGGAAACTTTGCATGCACTTAAGCCACACGTAGAGGGCAAAGCTCACCCTCCTTGAGCTGCAGTGTCAGAATGGTATCCCCCAACATAGTCTTATTTGTGACGTTGCCACACGTTGGAATTCCCCCCTCCATATGTTGGACCGACTGTACGAACAGAGAAAAGCCATCACTGATTTCTTGATGATCCAAGCGGATAGGGGTACTCTCCTGTGTAACTTCAATGTGAACCAGTGGCAGCTCATACATGACACATGCCATTTGCTCAGGCCCTTTGAGGAAGCCACATTATTAGTAACTGGCCAGGATTACGGGATGAATGATATAATTCCACTGCTTCATTTCCTACAAGTGTTGGAAACGATGGCTGGTCTGGGCAATGGAGATGTTGTGCCTACATCTCACAGCCACAGGAGCCCTGTGGGGGCTGAACTGGAGAAGGAGGAGGAGGATAAGGGGCACAGTGGAGCACAGTTTAGGTTTCATGAGATGGGCGGTACTTTTAGTCATCTGACAGGAGAGGAGGAGCATGACCAACTAGAGGGTTAGAGCTAGAGGGTTATGAGGAAGGCGAGACCCAGACACAGCCTGGCAGTATGCAGTGGAGATGGAGGCAAGGAGTCCCTCCAAGTCACTTCCACAAATGGCATGATGCATGCTGAGTTGCTTGCGTAGTGACCGCCAAATTGTCAAAATTCGGCAGCGGGATGACTTCTGGCTCTTTACCTTATTGGACACTCGCTACCAGCACAAAATGGGGGCCTTTTTTACACCCACTGAGAGGGAGGACAAACTGACCTACTACAGAGAGATCCTACGTAGTCAGTTGGCTGATGCCTATTGGCGCCATCGTCCATCCACTCACAGGTCTGACTTGGGGAGCCCTCTGCGCTCACTTTCCACTGCCATGGCTGCTGGGGAGGGGTGGGGTAGCAGGAGCAGTACCAACTCCATAAGCAGCAGCCTTAGTCTACAGTCGCTCATGAGTACCTTTCTCCACCCACATAGTGAAGCAACTCATCAGGAGCAGGTAGACATGGAGCAGGACCTGAACCAGCAGGTGGTGGCATACCTTGACATGGCCATGCCAACAAACCGTTGAAGATCCGCTGGACTTCTGTGCAGCCAAACTTGATTTATGGCCGCAACTAGCAGAGTTTGCCCTGGAAAAGCTGTCCTGCCCGGCCAGTAGTGTGCCATCAGAGCGGGTATTTAGTGCAGCAAGGGCCATAGTCACCCCAAGGAGAACTCGTCTGTCCAGGATAAATGTGAAGAGACTGACCTTTGTGAAGATGAATCAGGCATGGATCAGCCAGGATTTCCACCCACCAATGCCAGATGCATCAGAGTAGATTGACCATGGTGCTACACCAACACTTCACAAATATCGATAGTGCCAAACAGATTTAAGGCACTGCTCCCCATTTACAAACACTCCAGCCACCTTCATCACCGGGTACTGTATTGCCATCCACCGCACCACTCTGTCACCAGGTCACTTTCAAGACTCCTGATGCTGCTTCTGTCACCTCCAGGCTGTTTCATTCAGCCAATATTTTGTCTCCTTATGCTTCTGCCAACTCCAGGCTGTGCCATTCATCCACTATATGGTCTCTTCATGCTTCGGTCACCTCCAGGTTGTACCATTCAGACAATAAATGGGCTGCTTATGCTTTCCCCATCTCCAGGCTGTGTCATTCAGCCAATATATTATTTTCTTATGATGCTGGGACTGTCTTGGATATTACCTACAATATTTTTAATGGTAGCACTAGCAAACATACATGCTCAATAGAGATTTCAACATTGATCTTTTAATGTTAGGGGTTGTGAAGCCCTTTTATGTATGCATCCTGCTGCCTGATCCAGGCTGTGTGTTTCAGGAACTACTTGGCTTACTGATGCTGCTGGGCCTGTGCCTAAATTTTTTTTGATGTCAGCACTAGCTAACATAAATCTTCTATACAGATTTCAATATTCATCTTTTAACGTTAAGGGTTATTAAGCCCTCTTGTGTACTTCTGCTGCTGCCTGATCCAGGCTGTGTGTTTCAGCAACTATATGGTTTAGTGATGCTGCTGGGCCTGTGCCTAAAATTTTTTGATGTTAGCACTATCTAACATACATCTTCTATACAGATTTCAACATTAACATTTTAATGTTAGGGGTTGTGAAGCCCTCTTGTAAACTCATGCTGATGCCTGCTCCAGGCTGTGTGTTTCAGGAACTACCGTGCTTAGTGATGCTGCTGGGCTTCGGCCTTAAATTCTTTATTGATAGCATGAGGTAAGATACCTGTTTAATAGAGATTTCAACATTGATCTTTCAATCTTAGGGGTTATGTACTGCTGTTGCCTGCTCCTGACTGTGTCATTCAGCAACTACATGGTTTAGTGATGCTGCTCGGCTTGGGTCTTAAATTTTTGGATGTTATCACTAGCTTACATACATGCTTAATTGAGATTTCAACATTGATCTTTCAATGTAAGAGGTAATTAAACCGTCTTGTGTACTGCTGATGCCTGCTCCTGACTGTGTGTTTCAGGAACTACTTGGCTCACTGATGCTGATGGGATTGAGCCTTACATTTTTGGATGTTAGCACTAGCTTACATACATGCTTAATAGAGATTTCAACATTGATCTTTCAATCTTAGGGGTTATGAAACCCTCTTGTGTACTCCTGCTGCTGACTGCTCCTGTCTGTGTCATTCAGCAACTACACGGTTTAGTTATGCTGCTGGGCTTGGGCCTTACATTTTTGGATGGTAGCACTAGCTAACATGCATCTTCAATAGAGATTTCAACATTCACCATTTAATGTTAGGGGTTGTGAGCCCCTCTTGTGTACTCATGCTGCTGCCTGCTCCTGTGTGATTCAGCAACTACATGGTTTAGTGATGCTTCTTGGCCTAGGACATTGCCTATATATGTTTATGGTAGAACTATGTACCATACATCATCAATTGAAATTTCAAAATTCATCTTTTATTTTTAGAGATTGTGAGGCCCAATTGTCTACTCATCTGACTCCAAGATGTGCCATTCAGACACTATATGGTCTCCTCATGCTTCAGCCACCTCCAGGCTGTCTCATTCAGCCACTATATGGTCCCCATATATTGACTATGTATTGTAGGAAACATGTGGCTATCCTTGAGTTGCTCTCCCAGCATTATTGCCATGTTGATACCAGACCAGTAATAAAAGGAATATTGCCAAGGACTATCAGAAACAGGGAACTGTGGATACTGACCACCGGCTGTTGGAATTGACTGACTATCCTAGGTGGTTGATTTACCATTTTGAAGTTCCTCAGTTCCAATAGGCTTTAAGTCGTTCATTCTTTGTTGTGGTTCTTCAGTTGCAGAATTAAGTTGTATCATGTTTTCCTGTTCCTCCGATGAGCTAATGTCACTGGAACACACAATACTCCTATTGTCATCTAATGAAGGATCCTTTTCTTCAGAGAAGGTATGCATCATTTTATTATATTGAACGTCAGGTGTTATTCTGACAATTTCTAATTATAAAGGAATTTTGTAATCTGGGAGACAGGTAAAAATAAGTATTTGTAAGCATACTGTAGCACATTTTTCTGCCCTCATTAGTGCATACCACATACCCACATCTAAGTAGTATACTATTTTGTACCTGTTAATCTGTCAAGGGTCTATATACTGTGAAAGAACAGCCAATAGTACACACCTGCTGCTGTTCTAGACAAATACTGTAAGCAAAGTGAAGCATATTGTACTCCCCTCATATATGCAATAAGTGAAATTTCAATTACAAAATCCATAATATCAATTTAAAAATCCAAAATTTTTATTTAAAAATCATAAATTTCAATGGTCTAATCATGCTGCTGCAAACTCCAGGCTGTGCCATTCAGACACTATATGGTCTCCTCATGCTTCAGCCAACTCCAGGCTGTGTCATTCAGCCAATATATGGTTTACTGATGCTGCTGGGCCTAGGCCTGGGAATAAAAAAATTTGTTATGGTAGCACCAGCTACCCAAAATCTTTAGTTTAAATTTCAAACTTCATCTTTTTTATTTAGCCCCTTAAGGACCCGGGGTTTTTCCGTTTTTGCATTTTCGTTTTTTCCTTCTTACATTTAAAAAATCATAACTCTTTCAATTTTTCACCAAAAAATCCATATGATGGCTTATTGTTTGCGCCACCAATTCTACTTTGTAATGATGTCAGTCATTTTACCCAAAAATCTACGGTGAAACGGCAAAAAAATCATAGAAGACAAAATTGAAAAAACAATGCCATTTTGTAATTTTTGGGGGCTTCCGTTTCTACACAGTAAATTTTTCTGTAAAAATGACACCTTCTCTTTATTCTGTAGGTCCATACGGTTAAAATGATACCCTACTAATATAGGTTTGATTTTGTCGTACTTCTGGAAAAAATCAAAACTACATGCAGGAAAATGTATAAGTTTGAAATTGTCATCTTCTGACCCCTATAACTTTTTAAATCTTCCGCATATGGGGCGGTATGAGGGGTCATTTTTTGCGCCGTGATCTGAAGTTTTTAGCGGTGCCATTTTTGCATTGATAGGACTTATTTATTTTTATTCATTTTTTCATGATATAAAAAGTGACCAAAAATGCACTATTTTGGACTTTGGAATTTTTGTGCGCATACGCCATTGACCGTGCGGTTTAATTAACTATATATTTTTATAATTTGGACATTTCCACACGCGGCTATACCACATTTATTTTTATTTACACTTTATTTTTTTCTGGGAAAAGGGGGGTGATTCAAACTTTTATTAGGGGAGGGGTTAAAAGATCTTTATTCACTTTTTTTTTTCCACTTTTTTTTTTGCAGTGTTTTAGCTCCCATAGGGACCTATAAATGATTCTGCTGCTTGACTGGTCATGCCTGGATCTCAGGCACTGAGCAGTCATTCGGCGATCGGACAGCGAGGAAGCAGGTAGGGATCCTCCAGCTGTCATGTAAGCTGTTCGGGATGCCGCGATTTTGCCGCAGCTATCCCGAACAGCTCCCTGAGCTAACCGGCATGGTTTCACTTTCATTTTAGACGCGGCATTCAACTTTGAACGCCGCGTCTAAAGGGTTAATAGCGCACGGCACCGCAATCAATGCCACGCGCTATTAGCCACGGGTCCCGGCCCTTGTTAGAGGCCGGGCCCGACCCGCTATGATGCGGGGCCATGCCGTGGCCCCGCGTTATAGATAGGGAGCGGACTCAGGACGTACAGGTACGCCCTGGGTCCTTAACAGGTTAGGGATTGTGAAGCCCTGGTGTCTACTCATGCTGCTGCCAACTCCAGGCTGTGCCATTCAGGCAATACATGGTTTACTGATGCTGCTGGGCCTGGGTCTGGGAATAAAAATTTTGTTATGGTAGCGCTAGCTACCCAAAATCTTCGGTTTAAATTTCAAAATTCATCTTATCATCTTAGGGATTGTGAAGGCCTAGTGTCTACTCATGCTGCTGCCAACTCCTGGCTGTGCAATTCAGAGACAATATGGTCTCCTTATGCTGCCAACACCTCCACACTGTGTCATTCAGACACTATATGGTCTCCTCATACTGCCAACACCTCCACTCTGTGTCATTTAGCCACTATATGGTCTCCTCATACTGATGCCACCTCCAGGCTCTGTCATTGTGCCGCTCTGCAGCAGTGATTCCAAGAGTGATGCCGGTAATCTGCATGTCATTCTAAATAACAGTATTATTTCACTACCCCAGCACACTCCATATGCGTGTTAGAACACAGATACGTGTTCTACATCCCTATTGAGGCTCTCTGTAGGCCAGAAATAGCCAATTTTAATATAGATTTGCCGCAAATAAATTCAGATCAAAAAAATTTTTACGAAAAATTTGGCTAATCGGCCTAATCGAATTTTTCTAAAGTTCGCTCATCACTAATTATCATAAATACATTAAAGGATAGACATAGAAACATGACTGTCTGGTCTTAAATAAAAAGTCTTGAATGTGGATTCAGACGACCAACCTTGAGAAGATTGTTGAGTGAACCTCTTGCTTGAATAATTTTTGTGAACATTGCTTCTCGAGTGGAGTGGGCACCAAATTTGGAGACGTCAATTCCAGCCATACTCATGGCTTGTCTGACCCATCTCGCTAAGGTAGCAGATAGGACGATGGGGTTTGCAGTAAGAATTGAGTAATTGAGGAAAAGATTGATTGTGAAGGAATATTGTCTTGAGTTCATAAGACTGAAGACATCTGCTACACAAAATTTGGGATGAAGAGTAAAAGATGGGTAGAAAACTGAGTGAATGTTTGTTTTGGTACAATGAGAAATTGTGAAAAGAACTCCATGTGGAGAAAAACATCTGCGTGAAATGTCTAAAGCAACTCTCTTGATTGAAATAAGACAGATAAGAATGGTAAGTTTAATAGATTAGAGTTTTAAGGAAACAAATTCATTGCCTTCCCAAGAGGAAAACAGGTTGAGAAAACTTCCCAGGTGGAATCGCATTTCGGATGAAGAGGTCTCCTAAAGTAAATTCCTTTCAGTAAACTGCATTCAAGAGGATGTTTGCCAATGAAGGGAATAAATATGATCATGTTCGGCAGAAATAGCAGATCGATAGAGGTTTATAGTTCTATAAGCCTTTCCAGAATCGAAAGACGCTGAAAGAAATTATATGATATTTTTATAGTTTGGACATTTATGCACGCGGCAATACCACACATGTTTATTTTTATTTACACTGGTTGTTTTTTATGGGAAAAGGGGGATGATTCAAACTTTTATTAAGGAAGGGGTTAAATTACCTTTATTAACCCCTTAAAGACCCAGCCATTTTACACCTCAGGACCTGGCCATTTTTTGCAATTCTGACCACTGTCACTTTAAACATTAATAACTCTGGAATGCTTTTAGTTATCATTCTGATTCCAAGATTGTTTTTTCGTGACATATTCTACTTTAACATAGTGGTAAAATTTTGTGGTATCTAGCATCCTTTCTTGGTGAAAAATCCCAAAATTTTATGAAATATTAGAAAATTTGGCATTTTTCTAACTTTGAAGCTCTCTGCTTGTAAGGAAAATGGATATTCCAAATAATTTATTTTTTTATTCACATATAAAATATGTCTACTTTATGTTTGCATCATAAAATTTACGTGTTTTTACTTTTGGAAGACACCAGAGGGCTTCAAAGTTCAGCAGCAATTTTCCAATTTTTCACAAAATTTCCAAACTCACAATTTTTCATGGACCAGTTCAGGTTTGAAGTGGATTTGAAGGGTCTTCTATTAGAAATACCCCACAAATGACCCCATTATAAAAACTGCACCCCCCCAAAGTTTTCAAAATGACATTCAGTCCGCGTTTTAACCCTTTAGGTGTTTCACAGGAATAACAGCAAAGTGAAGGAGAAAATTCACAATCTCCATTTTTTACACTCGCATGTTCTTGTAGACCCAATTTTTGAATTTTTACAAGGGGAAAAAGGAGAAAATGTATACTTATATTTGTAGCCCAATTTCTCTCGAGTAAGCACATACCTCATATGTCTATGTAAAGTGTTCGGCGGGTGCAGTAGAGGGCTCAGAAGCGAAGGAGCGACAAGGGGATTTTGGAGAGTACGTTTTTTTAAAATGGTTTTTGGGGGGCATGTTGCATTTAGGTAGCCCCTATGGTGCCAGAACAGCAAAAATCCCTCACATGGCATACCATTTTGGAAACTAGACCCCTTGAGGTACGTAACAAGGAATAAAGTGAGCCTTAATACCCCACAGGAGTTTTACGATTTTTGCATATGTAAAAATATAAAAATAAAATTTCACTAAAATGTGTGTTTCCCCCGAAATTTCACATTTTTGCAAGGGTTAATAGCAGAAAATACCCCTCAAACATTGTAACCCCATCTCTTCTGAGTATGAAGGTACCCCATAAGTTGACCTGATGTGTACTATGGGTGAACTACAATGCTCAGAAGGGAAGGAGTCATATTTGGCTTTTTGAGAGCAAATTTTGCTCGGGGGCATGTCGCATTTAGGAAGCCCCTATGGTGCCAGGACAGCAAAAAAAAAAACACATGGCATACCATTTTGGAAACTAGACCCCTTGTGGAACGTAACAAGAAATAAAGTGAGCCTTAATACCCCACAGGGGTTTCACGACTTTTGCATACGTAAAAAAAATAAAAAAATCACTAAAAGGTGTGTTTCCCCCCCAAATTTCACATTTTTGCAAGGGTTAATAGCAGAAAATACCCCCCGAAATTTGTAACCACATCTCTTCTGAGTATGGAGGTACCCCATAAGTTGACCTGAAGTGCACTACGGGCGAACTACAATGCTCAGAAGAGAAGGAGTCATATTTGGCTTTTTGAGAGCAAATTTTGCTCGGGGGGCATGTCGCATTTAGGAAGCCCATATGGTGCCAGGACAGCAAAATAACCCCTACATGGCATACCAGTTTGTAAACTAGACCCCTTGAGGAACGTAAGAAGGCGTAAAGTGAGCATTTACCCCCCACTGGTGTCTGTCATATCTTTGGAACAGTGGGCTGTACAACATTTTTAATTTGCACAGCCCACTCTTCCAAAGATCTGTCAGACACCTGTGGGGTGTAAATTCTCACTGCACCCCTCATTACATTCCGTGAGGGGTGTAGTTTCCGAAATGGGGTCACATGTGGGGTTTTGTTTTTTTTGCGTTTGTCAAAACCGCTGTAACAATCAGCCACCCCTGTGCAAATCACCTCAAATGTACATGGTGCACTCTCCCTTCTGAGCCTTGTTGTGCGCCCCCAGAACACTTTACGCCTACATATGTGCTATCTCCGTACTGGGGAGAAATTGCGTTACAAATTTTGGGGGGCTTTTTTCCCCTTTACCTCTTGTCAAAAGGAAAAGTATAGGGCAACACCAGCATGTTAGTGTAAAAAGTTTATTTTTTTACACTAACATGCTGGTGTAGACCCCAACTTCACCTTTTCATAAGGGGTGAAAGGAGAAAAAGACCCCCAAGATTTTTTAGTCAATTTCTCCCGAGTACGGTGATACCCCATATGTGGCCCTAAACTGTTGCCTTGAAATACGACAGGGCTCCAAAGTGAGAGCGCCATGTGCATTTGAGGCCTGAATTAGGGATTTGCATAGGGGTGGACATAGGGGTATTCTACGCCAGTGATTCCCAAACAGGGTGCCTCCAGCTGTTGCAAAACTCCCAGCATGCCTGGACAGTCAACGGCTGGCCGGCAATACTGGGAGTTGTTGTTTTGCAACAGCTGGAGGCTCCATTTTGGAAAGAGTGGCATACCAGGCGTTTTTCATTTTTATTGGGGAGGGAAGGGGGGCTGTGTAGGGGTATGTGTATATGTAGTGTTTTTTACTTTTTATTTTATTTTGTGTAAGTGTAGTGTTTTTAGGGTACAGTCACACGTACAGTCAAACGGGATTACAGCGAGTTTGAGCTGCCGCGCAAAATTTGCTGCATTGCAAACTTGCAGCCCGATACTCACTGTAAGCCCCCTGCCCATGTGAATGTACCCTGTACATTCACAGGGGGGGGACCTCCAGCTGTTGCAAAACTACTACTCCCAGCATGCCTGAGAATGTTTGGGAGTTGTGGTTTTGCAACAGCTGGGGGCACACGGGTTGGGAAACACTGAGTTAGGAAACAATGTTTCCCAACCAGTGTGCCTCCAGCTGTTGCAAAACCACAACTCTCAAACATTCTCAGGCATGCTGGGAGTAGTAGTTCGGCAACATCTTTAGAACCAGATGTTGCCGAACTACAACTCCCAGCATGCTTGGAGTTGTAGTTTTGCAACATCTGGAGGACTACAGTTTGCAGACCACTAATACAGTGGTTCCCAATCTGTGCCCTTCCAGATGTTGCAAAACTACAACCCCCAGTATGCCAAAACTGTCCAGGCATGCTGGGAGTTGTAGTTCTGCAACATCTGAAGGGCCAGGTGTTACAGCACTACAACTCCCAGCATGCCTGAACAGTAAGGGCATGCTGAGGATGTGTAGTTTTGCAACATCTGGAAGGGCACAGTGGTCCAAAAACTGTGGACCTCCAGATGTTGCAAAACTGCAACTCCCAGCATGCCCAGACGCCAGGAGCTATCTGGGCATGCTGGGAGTTGTAGTTTACAGGGTCCTATTACAGCAATGCATGTCGCTTTACGACGACGTGCATTGCTGTAAAGGGCCCGACCGCGGCTGAAGATATACTCACCTGCCGCCGCCGCCATCTTCATCGTCTGGATCCGGGTCTTCAGGGACGAGGTAAGTACCGGGGCTGGTCCCCAGCACTCCCCCGTCCCCCGCCGCGTCCTACGGTCTTCCTCCCGTCCTCTCCGGACTTTCAGGGGCCGGGCAGGACGGGAGGAAGTAACCACCCCCCCTCCTGCGATTGGTCTGTTAACTAACCGACAGATCGCAGGGTATAGGAGGAGGTGGCAGGCTTGCCACCTCGCTCCTATACCTTAGCATGGTCCTGGCTGTCTGTGACAGCCGGGATCATGCGAAATTACCGGGCGGTCGGGTCCCAGAGACCCGATCAGCCCGGTATCGCCGCAGATCGCAATACTACCACAAACTGCACTCCCTCTGAATATAATACTACCACAAACTGCGCCCTCTGAATATAATACTACCACACACTGCGCCCTCTGAATATAATACTGCCACAAACTGCGCCGTCTGAATATAATACTACCACAAACTGCGCCCTCTGAATTTAACGTTGCCATACAGTGCACCCTCTGAATATAATACCACAACCGCAGTAACACCCCTCAACATCCGTTAGCTGATGCTATTACCACGGGAGGGGGGTATTGGTGGTGTTGCTAGTGGATGATGGTGGTGCTACTACTGGGGGGGGTGTTGCTGGAGGATGATGAGGGTGCTACTGGCCATCCCCCCTGGCATTATCACCCCCATCATCCATCGGCAGGATCATCCTCCTGGCAGGAGCACCTCCATCATCCACCATCAGGATCTGCTGATGGAGGTGCTGCTGGGGGGGGGGGTGTTGCTGGTGGATGATGAGGGTGCTACTGCCAGGGGGGGGAGCATTAGGTAGGCAGCAGTTCCTCCACATTAGATAGGACGCAGTTTCCCCACATTAGGTAGCATCTATTCCCCATATTAGGCAGCATAGATTCCCCACGTTTGGTACCAGTTCCCCCACATTAGGTAGGTACCAGTTACCCCACATTAGGTAGCAATTTCCCCACAGTAGGTAGCACAGATTCCCCACATTAGGTAGAAATTTCCCCACATTAGGTAGCACAGATTCCCCACATTCGGTAGCACAGATTCCCCACATAAGGTAGCATAGACTCCCCACATTTGGTAGACTCTCCACATTAAGGTAGCATAGACTCCGCACATTTGGTAGTAGTTTCCCCACATTAGGCCGCAGGTTCCCTTGCAGGTTCCCCACAATGGGTCAAAGTCTCCCCACAATAGATCGCTGGTTAAACCCCAAACCCCCCCCGCCCCCCATCCCCCCCCACACACACACACACACGAAAAAAAAAAACACATACAACACAGAGAGACAAACACACACACACTCACAGACAGACACACACACACAGAGTCACACACACACAGAGTCACACACACACTCAGAGAGTCACACAAACACACACAGTCACATACACACAGTCACACACACACAGTCTCACACACACAAGCATAGATAGAGACAGACAGACAGAGAGACAGACATACACACTCACCCATCCAGCGCAGCGCTCCTTCTCACCGGGCGCCGTGCGAGTGACGTAACTGACGTCCTCCTGCGCGGCCATGCGGTGTGACGTCAGGCCGGCGCAGACGTGGGAGCGGAGGCCGGGCACAGTGCTGGTGAATGTGAGGGGGGGTGTGATGATGGACGGGCGCACAGTGAAGGTGAAAGAGGGGGGTTGCTGACGGACGGGCGCACCGCACACACAGCGCAGGGGGGGGGGTGCTGATGGATGGACGGATGGGAGGCCGGTCGGGCACAGATGGGGGGGTGCTGCGGAGCGTCTTGGTGTCACCCCATTAGGTTGGTGTCACCCGGGTCGCAATGCCACTGCTCAGAAGAGAAGGAGTCATATTTGGCTTTTTGAGAGCAAATTTTGCTCGGGGGGCATGTCGCATTTAGGAAGCCCCTATGGGGCCAGAACAGCAAAAAAAAAAAAACACATGGCATACCATTTTGGAAACTAGACCCCTTGAGGAACGTAACAAGGGGTACAGTGAGCATTTACCCCCACTGGTGTCTGTCAGATCTTTGGAACAGTGGGCTGTACAAAATTTTTAATTTGCACAGCCCACTGTTCCAAAGATCTGTCAGACACCAGTGGGGTGTAAATTCTCACTGCACCCCTCATTACATTCCGTGAGGGGTGTAGTTTCCGAAATGGGGTCACATGTTGTGTTTTTTTTTTTTTTTTTTTTTTTGCGTTTGTCAAAACCGCTGTAACAATCAGCCACCCCTGTGCAATTCACCTCAAATGCACATGGCGCACTTTCCCTTCTGGGCCTTGTTGTGCGCCCCCAGAGCACTTTGTGCCCACAGATGGGGTATCTCCGTAGTCGGGAGAAATTGCATTACAAATTTTGGGGGGCTTGTTTCCCTTTTACCTCTTGTCAAAAGGCAACAAAAGGCAACACCAGCATGTTAGTGTGAACAATTTATTTTTTTACACTAACATGCTGGTGTAGACCCCAACTTCACATTTTCATAAGGGGTGAAAGGAGAAAAAGCCCCCCAAAATTTGTTAGGCAATTTCTCCCGAGTACGGCGATACCCCATATGTGACCCTAAACTGTTGCCTTGAAATACGACAGGGCTCCAAAGTGAGAGCGCCATGCGCATTTGAGGCCTGAATTAGGGATTTGCATAGGGGTGGACATAGAGGTATTCTACGCCAGTGATTCCCAAACAGGGTGCCTCCAGCTGTTGCAAAACTCCCAGCATGCCTGGACAGTCAACGGCTGTCCAGCAATACTGGGAGTTGTTGTTTTGCAACAGCTGGAGGCTCCATTTTTGAAACAGTGGCGTACCAGACGTTTTTAATTTTTATTGGGGAGGGGGGCTGTGTAGGGGTATGTGTATATGTAGTATTTTTTACTTTTTATTTTATTTTGTGTTAGTGTAGTGTAGTGTAGTGTTTTTAGGGTACAGTCACATGGGCGGGGGGTTACAGCCAGTTTCCCGCTGCGAGTTTGAGCTGCCGCGCAAAATTAGCTGCATCGCAAACTTGCAGCCTGATACTCACTGTAAGCCCCTGCCCATGTGAATGTACCCTGTACATTCACAGGGGGGGACGGGACCTCCAGCTGTTGCAAAACTACAACTCCCAGCATGCACAGTCTATCAGTGCATGCTGGTAGTTATAGTTTTGCAACAGCTGGAGGCACACGGGTTGGGAAACACTGAGTTAGGAAACAGACAATGTTTCCCAACCAGTGTGCCTCCAGTTGTTGCAAAACCACTACTCCCAAACATTCTCAAGCATGCTGGAAGTAGTAGTTCGGCAACATCTTTTAAGCCTCTTCAGGGACGAGGTAAGTACCGGGGCCTGTCCCCAGCACTCCCCCATCCCCCGCAACGTCCTCCGGTCTTCCTCCCGTCTTCTCCGGACTTCCAGGGGCCAGGCAGGACAGGAGGAAGTAACCGCCCCCCCCCCCCCCCCCGCGCGATTGGTCGGTTAACTAACCGAAGAATCGTAGGGGATCAGAGGAGGTGGCCATCTTGCCACCTTGCTCCTATACGTTAGCATGGTCCTGGCTGTCTGTGACAGCCGGGATCATGCAAAATTACCGGGCGATCGGGTCCCAGAGACCCGATCAGAATGGCATCGCCGCAGATCGCAAGGGCCATTTCCCTTGCGATTTGCGGTGATCGCCGACATGGGGGGCCTACATGGCCCCCCTCGGCGTTTGCCCTGGATGCCTGCTGAAGCATTTCAGCAGGCATCCGGTTCCGATCTCTGCCTGGCGCGCGGCAGAGACCGGAAAACACCAGGGCGTATGGATACGCACTGGGTCCTTAAGGCCCAGGGTGTGAGGGCTTATCCATACGCCCTGGGTCCTTAAGAGGTTAAAGTGGTACAATGGGGCATGACTGTGTTTTGTGGGAATACCCCTTTAAAACAAAGAAGGGAATTTATCAATGCTGTACAAACTAAATTGTCGCAAATCTTTCTGCAAGTCTCTGGGTTGCTCCAAAAATTGTGACTTTTCACTTTATGTATATCTTAGCTGACTTATCTTTAAGTTGACTCCATAGCCATGTGCATACCTAGAATTATTTTAGCTAATGCAACAGGTGGACAAAGTCTTTGACTGGGATTCAGAAGAATTTGTTCTAATGGCCCACAATGGCATGATAAACTTTATCGCACACACAGTACATAAGGTCAATAAATTCTAACAGGTAGTATGAGAATCAACAAAGACAAATGCAGGAGACGGTCAGCTACTCCTATCCCACGCGCACGGCAATTTCCTCAAGCAAGCAGGAAAAAGAAAGCAGGAGCCAGCGCTTGGTCTTCAGATTTATTCAGAGGTAGGCAGGAAGCAGGGTAATACACATACCGGCACACCGGACAAAAAGTGTGACGCGTTTCGGGTCACGTGACCCTTTGTCAAACAGATAACTGGGTGGATAGAAACCACCTATTTATATGGTGGTTCACAGGTGCGGCTTGACTGGCTAGCGGAATCAAGTTCCATTAACCCTCAAAGACGCGAACACTGTGAAGGACACCTAACAATAAAAAGTATTTATACATGCACAGGTACAGAAACATGAAATAGTGTATAAAAAAAGGTTATAAATAATCAGTTAATACACTAAAACAGAAGTTAAACTTCGAATCAAAAAATGATAGATAACTTGTAGATGTGGTATACTGAAACAGAGAACAAAGGTGGTGCAACTTTAATCATAATATAAAATAATGTCTGATCTTAAATTCAGACCATGCGGGTGATAGTTGCGTAAATTGTAGATCCAAAAGATTTCTCGGTTGCGAAGGGTTTTAACCCGATCACCACGTCGTTTCTGTTTGTGTACCATTTCTATACCATGAAGAGAAAATTGGGATACATCACTGTTATGTTGATCACGAAAATGCTTTGAAGCGTTGGATATGTTCACATGATGGGGGTTTAAGATACGTCTGATGTGTTCCTGAATTCTAAGCTTGAGCGGACGTTTTGTGCTCCCTATATAGGAGAGTTGACATGTTTTACAACAAATTCTGTACACTACAAATGTAGTTTGGCAGTTGATGTAAGACTTTATGGGCAATACGTGTTGAGCAGACAGTCTAGGTGTATACTTACACTTCTGGGCATGTTTACAAACTACACATCTCGGATGGCCGCAAGGGTAAAAGCCTTTCACCTTAAGCCAATGGTCAGACCGTGGGCACAAATTGGGCAACATGCTAGGAGATAGCATACTGCCCAATGTAGGGGCTCTTCTAGAGGAAAAATTGCATCCATTTTTAAGAATCTTTGCCTTAGCTGGGTCTTGATCTAAAATGGGAAGATATTTTTTTATAGTTTGTACAATTTGATGGTATTGGTTGCTATAGGTAGTAACAAAACAAACTTTAGATGCACTATCAAGTGCATTCACACGTTGCAGTTTGGATATCAGCAAGGAATTCCTTTCTTTACCGCTGACTATAGATCGGGCCCGATGTATAGTCCACCATGGATATCCTCTGTCTCTCAACCTCGAGGCGACCACCTTAGATTCCAAGCTAAATGGATGAGTGGAAGAACAATTACGTTTAGCTCTTGTAAATTCACCTACAGGAACTGATTTTATAGTGTGTTGAGGATGACATGATTCAGCTCGCAACAAACTGTTGCCAGCGTTGGGTTTTCTATATGTACAAGTATGGATGAGATTATTTTCCGCAGAAAGAAAGATATCCAAAAATGGAACCTTTGTTTCATGCCAGGAAGAAGTAAAAAAAAAAGAAATTATGAAAGTTGTTTTTAATATAATCAATGAACTTGTGTGCGCGGTCCTGTGTGGACGATCAAATGATGATGACATCATCCACAAAGCGACCGTACCACACAATGTCTGTAAAGAAAAAGGATTTTCCTCACAAAAAATGTATTGAAGTTCCCACCAGAAAATGTAAAGGTTAGCTGCAGATGGAGAGGACTTGGCTCCCATTGAAGCTCCCGTTTTCTGTATGAAAAATTGATCCTCAAATATGAAAAAATTATGCGATAAAATGTAATGCAAAGCCTCCAGTGTGAATGATTTTAATTCAGGACTTTAAATGGAAAAATATCCATAATGGCCAAGATTCTTAAAAATGGATGCAATTTTTCCTCTAGAGGAACGCCTACATTGGGCAGTATGCTATCTCCTAGCATGTTGCCCAATTTGTGCCCACGGTCTGACAATTGGCTTAAGGTGAAAGGTTTTTACCCTTGCGGTTGTTTGTAAACATGCCCAGAAGTGTAAGTATACACCTGGACTGTCTGCTCAACACGTATTGCCCATAAAGTCTTACATCACTGCCAAACTACATTTGTAGTGTACAGAATTTGTTGTAAAACATGTCAACTCTCCTATATAGGGAGCACAAAATGTCCGCTCAAGCTTAGAATTCAGGAGCACATCAGACGTATCTTAAACCCCCATCATGTGAACATATCCAACGCTTCAAAGCATTTTCGTGATCAACATAACAGTGATGTATCCTAATTTTCTTTTCATGGTATAGAAATGGTACACAAACAGAAACGAGGTGGTGATCAGGTTAAAACCCTTCGCAACCGAGAAATCTTTGGATATACAATTTACGCAGCTATCACCCGCATCGTCTGAATTTAAAGGGGTTCTCCCTTGTTTATACTGTTTTTTGTTATTATGTTTGTGTGTTATGTGTGTATAAGTATGTGTGTTGTGATTATGTATATATGTATTTTCTTACCTTTTGTGAAGATCCGGAAGCTGTCCCCTTTTTCTTCCAGTGGCTTGCAGTGCACCTCGGCCTCCGCCATGTTGTGTTCGGTAAGTGGGATGTCGGGGGGTGTGTTCTTGCTTCTGTCCTTCCTATCTTCTGAAGTCCGAGGCAAATCTTTTCTTCCTGTTTCTTCCGTGGCGAATCTGCGACCTCTTCCGGCGCATGCACAGGTAGTTTGTCAATTAGACAAAAAAACTTTATTGGTGAAAAAAAAAAAACTACCTGCGCATGCGCCGGAAGAGGTCGCAGATTCGTCGCTGAGCCACGGAAGAAACAGGAAGAAAAGATTTGCCTCGGACGTCAGAAGATAGGAAGGACAGAAGCAAGAACACACCCCCCGACATCCCACTTACCGAACACAACATGGCGGAGGCCGAGGTGCACTGCAAGCCACTGGAAGAAAAAGGGGCCAGCTTCCGGATCTTCACAAAAGGTAAGAAAATACATATATACATAATCACAACACACATGAAAAAACACATACTTATACACACATAACACACAAACATAATAACAAAAAACAGTATAAACAAGGGAGAACCCCTTTAAGATCAGACATTATTTTATATTATGATTGAAGTTGCACCACCTTTGTTCTCTGTATCAGTATACCACTTCTACAAGTTATCTATCATTTTTTGATTCGAAGTTTTAGTGTATTAACTGATTATTTATAACCTTTTTTTATATACTATTACATGTTTCTGTACCTGTGCATGTATAAATACTTTTTATTGTTAGGTGTCCTTCACAGTGTTCGCGTCTTTGAGGGTTAATGGAACTTGATTCTGCTAGCCAGTCAAGCTGCACCTGTGAACCACCATATAAATAGGTGGTTTCTATCCACCCAGTTATCTGTTTGACAAAGGGTCACGTGACCCGAAACGCGTCACACTTTTTGTCCGGTGTGCCGGTATGTGTATTACCCTGCTTCCTGCCTACCTCTGAATAAATCTGAAGAACGAGCGCTGGCTCCTGCTTTCTTTTTCCTTCTTGTATGAGAATCAACATTTAATGTCCGTTTCTCTGTTTTTGCATTTTTTCTGCTTTGGGTCCTGTTCAGACAGTGTTTATGTCTGAACAATTTCTGTGTTTATTCTCCCTGGTTTGGGAAGAGTTAATCTTCCAGCCCTTCAGCACTGGGAATGTATATTAGGCCTCTTCAGGTGCTGCTCTGGGCTGGCAATTACACCTGTTACTCTGACCATGTTTGCATTATGTTCACTATGTCTGTCTTAGCACATGTATCCTGAGTTTTAAAGGGGTTAAGATGGGGGATAAGATGCCTGATCGCGGGAGTCCCGCCAACACCCGGGATCATGCACGCGGCACCTCGTTTGTAATCAGTCCCTGGAGCGTGATCCCTCCGTGTCTGATTACAGGCGACCACCAGGACGTCACGCCTCCGGCCCGTTTGACGTCACGCGCCGCCCCTCAACGCAAGCCTACGGGAGGGGGCGTGACAGTTATCACGCCCCCTCCCGTGGGCTTGCATTGAGGGGCGGAGCGTGACATCACACGGGGGCAGAGGCGTGACGTCACACGCCGCGGGCCCGGTGGTCACCTGTAATCAGACCCGGAGCGAACACGCTCCGGGGACTGATTACAAACGGGGTGCCACGTGCATTATCACGAACATCCCCCCGCCAGTGTGTAAGCACCTAAGAACCCCTTTAACCATAGTTATCTGTCCTGTCTGATATATAGATTTTAGCTTGTCTTGTTTTAGTATCTATGTCAGGTATTAGTATTTTTGTATTGTTCATTCTGCTTTGCATAACCCTATCCTTGTTCACACTGTGCCTTTGTCAGTCCTGTTTTGACCCTGTTTGATCCTGAATCTCCTAGGATAGATTCCTGTTCTGAGCCTTGGGCTAATCTGTCTATCCTGATCCCACAGTGGAGTGCCTGCTAGCTAGGAGCCTATTTGGCTTTTTTATTGTTGTCCATCCATGATTGGAGTAGAGTGTCCAGTGTGTTCCTTGTTCGGAGTCCAGTGTGAACAGTGTTCTTGATTTCCTGACCTGTTTAGTGTTCTGACATTCAGTTAAGCTGTTCATCCTCTGCATCTCCTGGTTTTTCTGCTGTATACTTATCCTTATATGTAGTCTTTTTCATATTATCATATCTGATGTTAATCTTGATCCTGGTTCTTGAACTGTTAGTATGGTATATCCTACCTGGTATATCTGTTTGTAGCTTTGTACTATTCCTGTTATGTTCCTGACTTGTTTCCTGACATGTACAGTTGGTTTGTTTGGTTTAATAGGTAGAAGAAATCCCGGCACTCACTGGGTATGCTGAATTATAGTAGTTTATTGATCCATATGCAAGGTAATGCAAGATAGCGAGTCGCTATCTTGCATTACCTTGCATATGGATCAATAAACTACTATGATTCAGCATACCCAGTGAGTGCCGGGATTTCTTCTACCCATTATTTGCACCCCTGGGCCACGTGCACCACCACTTTTACGAGTGCCGACTCTCTACTACTTTTATTTGGTTGGTTTGACTCTTACGCCCATGCACTTTAGAGCAGTGTAGGGTCTGTTCTCGTGGTTGTCGATCCATCATTTAAGGCGGATGGGCAAAAGAAGGGACAGTGGTTGTAGGGACAGTTAGGGCTCACTAACTGCCTGTTCCCTGGCCCCTATCATGACACAACCCATATGAAATAGGCCATAGTGGCAAGTTATTTGTCTATAAAGTCGGCTCCAAATGGTGTTGTCTTTTACTGGATCCAGCACTTATTGACGTGTCAAAGCCTGGGGACATTGGAGAATCCCTTGGTACTCTAAGGCCAGTCCAACAAGAAGTAGACAGAATGTAGAAACAATAGTCACCCTGCAGTAGGAATGGGTACTGTAAGCACCAACAGTAAGGAAATGAAGAAAGAGGTAAACTTGAATTACCACCTTAATACAGAATTGGTGCGGAAAATCAATGCGAAAAAGAATTAACAAATGTACTTCTTTGTTCTTAATGGAAATAGCTTTTTGCATATGTGCTAATGCTTTGATACTTTTATTGGGAACATTATATAATATCTTATTTTTTCTTTCATACAAGATAAAGTCTGTGCTCATTAGAAATAATTGTCTACTTGTCTCCAATATATAATGATTATTTGTATCTTAATACATTAATGTTATAGTTATAGTGTTGTCCTTGAATGACTTTTGGTGCTTCGGAGAATAGCTTTTTCCAATTTAAATTATACATTTTTAACAATTCAGTGATGTAGCTAAAGGCCCCTGGGCCACAGAGTACAACATAAGTCTGACCCCCCTAATATATCCTCTGTTCTTGGTTTGAAAATCTCCATATTAGCACACAGATTGGCAGGCTGTCTCATGAGCACAATTACAGGCAGTACACACATAGTGATATAGAATACTGAGATTAATATACATTATTAAGAGATGAATATGCTATACAGAGGATGCATGCTCAAATAGATTCACATGGACAAATACTGCACATAACCATGTATAGAAAATCATACTCCACATAGGGTACATACACACTATAGATAGTACACAAGTATTCTATCAATACTCTCAGGTTTACATGCAACATTGCTAGTGACAGCTTTGGAAAATAAATAAATGGTGGTAGTGAGGAGCAAACTGGATATAAACTGAACTGTAGAATAGGATCAAATTGTACTCCAATGTAGGCTGTAGTCATTGGGAAAAGTGTTCCTCTGATCATTGAGAGAACAAAGTACTGTAGTTGCGACATGGCTGCACTGTCTTTTCTATCTCCTTATCTGAACTGAATTGTATAATGTGGACTAGTGCAGGACTAGAAGAGAAAGTTGCACATCATAAGCCTAGGAGGGCTTACATAGGTAAATAAGGGAATATTCAATGTCTTTATTAGTCAATCTCCTACCACTCTACTACCATAGGCCACCACCAGGGGCATAGTAATAAAGGTAGAAGAGGTAGCAGTTGCCCCAAAGCACATCTTCTCCATAAAAGACCAGTATTATATTTGGCATATGGAGCCCTGTTGCAGATTTTGCATCGGGGCCCAGAAGCTACAAGCTACGCCTCTGGCCACCACTTATCTTTTCTGTTTTACCATTACCGATTATATTATTCTAAATCATTAAGGAAACAAACAACAAGTGTGAAGCCTAGTTAGGCTGTATTTGTGAGAGGGGCGGTAACATCTCCATCCCCCTCGCACGTCAGGCGGCACATAGGGTTGTGGGTGGGGGCAGGGGGTATATAACGCCCCTACCTCCTATCAGTGGGCCGTTCCTGACGTTTGCGGACCCCTCCCAACCCTCCCTTTCTTTTTCCTCTTATTCTTCATTTCATCCATTACAGGGCATGCCCTCTTAAGGTATGGCCTCCGTCGCGGTCATTGGGCACATCTCAGGCCGATAGGTTAAGTCATAATGTGTACATAACAAGTAAGTATATCATTGTTATCAAGAGTACGAATGTGTAAGCCCCGATCACAACTACTATATTACCTTAGACCAGTGTTTCCAAAGTGAGGTCCTCAAGTGTCCCCAATGTAATGTTTTTAGGATTTTCTTAATCTTTCACAAGTGATATATATTTATGGTCAGTGCATCAGGCCTCACCACTATTATTTCATCTGTGAAGACTAAGGAAATCCTGAAAACATGACCTGTTGGGGATTCTTGAGGACCACACTTGGGAAACATTGCCTTAGACCACCTGCCTAAGGGTCTGAACGTGTACAGGGAGATTATGTTTCACTATTAAGTTTGCAGTTTAAATCCTGGATTATAAAGTAAATATGTATATAAATAGATTGTAATTATTAGAGATGAGCAAACTTTAGAAAAATTCAATTCGGCCAATTCGGCAAATTTTCCCCAAAAAGTAGGTTCTGTCTGAATTTATTTGCGGCAAATCTGTATTAAAAACTGCTATTTCTGGCCTACAGAGAGCCTCAATAGGAGCGTAGAACAGTATGCTTTGTTCTAACACGCATAGGGAGTGTGCTGTGTTTGTGAAATAATACTGTTATTCAGTATGACATGCAGATTACAGGCATCGCTATTAGAATGTGTCTGAATGTGGCAGCAGGGAGACCATATGGCGTCAAAATTGAAGAGAGTAAATAGATTTTTTAATGTAATTTTTATTTAATTTAATTTGAATTTATTTACATTTTTTGAGTACCCATTCTGGTGAGCATCGAGCTGGCGGTTCGCCACAAGGCGAGCTACCACGTGTTCCAGCCCATGCCTCTCACCATCCTTGCCCACCCCTCTCACTGTTTTACTCTTTTGTGGAACTGCAAATGTTTAATTTAATCAATGGTTCATTGTGATCACTCCAACCTGTTTAATTGGATTCTTGTGGTAATTCCACAGCTACTATATGTTGTCGATGACCATAGGGCCTCAGTCTTGAAAAGATTACATTGATTTTTTTAAATTGAAATTTAAGATTTTGAAACTGACATTTAAGATTTTGAAATTGAAAATTAAGATTTTGCTATTGAAATGTAAGATTTTGAAATTGAAATGTAAGATTTTGAATTTGAAATTTAAGATTACACTCCCAAATTTTAACCCCTTAAGGACTCAGCCCATTTGGGCCTTAAAGGGGTATTCCAGGCAAAAACTTTTTTTATATATATCAACTGGCTCCGGAAAGTTAAACAGATTTGTAAATTAAACGTGTGAGAGAGCATAGAAAATGAGCGGCACTCACCACAAACAGCTAGCGACAACTTCTTTATTTCTTAGACGTGCAGTTAAAACATACAGGTGCAGGGAGACAGGAAAGCCGGGAAATCTGGCTGACTGGTCACAGCCGTATCGTGCTTCTGCACTTCGTCAGACCATCTCGTCCACTGAGAGCTCACCAGGTAAATACCTGTTAGGCTCCACCCATGGGCGGTTATTTCTGTTACATACAAGTGCAAGTGCAAAAATACAAAAACGTAGAAAACGTAGAAAAACATTTAAAAACAGAAACTTAGCCGAGATTCATGATACTGTGGCAAGGGCAGAGTTAAAGAAATATTCTCAGATCAAGTTTATCGTTCAAGCCGAGGTCCCCTTGTGCGTTCGTGCACATTATCCACTGGGCCTCGGCTTGAACCAGCAACTTGCGTCTGTCTGAACCGTCTATGCTGTCAATTCTTTCAATCCCAAAGAATTTTAGTGATTTTGGGTCCCCCGCATGCATATTAATTACATGATCGATCACTCTTGGTGATCCTTTCCTCGATTTGATCGAGTATAGATGTTCCCGAAATCTGTGGTGCATTGGTCTGGTAGTGCTACCGATGTAAAATCGGCCACAATCGCACACCAGGCCATACACCACAAATTTTGTCTTACAACAAAAAAGGTCCCTGCATTTAATCTCCACACCTCCGATTGTTCGCAAATCAAAGAAGGACACCATTTGCATGCTCCTCACCTGTAATTACCTTTTGGGCTGCTAGATTGTAACCAATTTGCGTTAAGTTTACTGGAGGAAAATTTACTTTTTGTAAGAACGTCCCCCAAATGTTTTGCCCGTTTGAATGTAACTAGGGGCATTTCCTCACTGAAGTTGGATAGGACAGAGTCCCTTTGAATCAAATACCAGTGTTTTGATACAGCTTTTTTGATCGCTGCACTCATTGGACTGAATTTGAAAGAGAAAGAGAAGGAGAAGCGATCCGGCCTCTCTCTTCTCGATCCAGATCCATGCAACATCGTATTCCTATTTTGGCTAGATGCCCTTTTTAAAGCTGCATCCAAAACTGGTTTGGGGTACCCCCTGTCCTCCAACCTGGTGAGCAAATCTTTTGCTTGGATTTTAAAGTTTTCTTCCGAACTATTAATTCTTTTTAATCTAAGTAGCTGCCCATAAGGGATAGCTGATTTTGTGTGGACTGGGTGGTAACTAGAATAATGTAGTAATGAGTTTCCTGCTGTTATTTTTCTGAAACCAGACGTGGATAGACCCTCATCATTTAGGGTTACTAGCATGTCTAAAAATTCAAGTTGGGTAGAACTAGTTTAGAAAGTGAAACTTAGATTCATGTCATTAACGATATTAAGAAACTGGACGAAATTCTCAAAATCATCTGTGGTACTTGACCACATAACAAAGATATCGTCCACGAAGCGGACGTATCCCTTTATGTGGGTTAAAAAAGGATTAATTTCTGAGAAGACAAAAGTCTTCTCAAAACATGCCACAAACAGATTGGCGAGAGTGCAGGCCACCGGAGTGCCCATAGCCACCCCGCCAATCTGTTTGTACCATACGTCATCAAACAAAAAAGTATTGTTCTCCAAAACAAAAAGTAAAGCATCACAAATGAAGTCGATGCATTGACTACTTTTACTAGATTTACTAAGTTTCCTTCCCATTGTTAGGATATCTTGCAAATGGGGGGAACACTTCAGGAACTGCTTCACAACCAGATTGAACACGTGTGCCATGCAGGGTGCATGGCTCAGCCTTCCCAGTCGCAGTGCATGCAAGATGTTCTTCCCGTTGTCAGTCACTATGGTTCCCATTTCCAGTTTTTGTGGAGTAAGCTGTGCTCTGATTCTTTACAAATGACTTTTAGCAGTTCCTCCCCTGTGTGACTCCATTCGCCAAGGCAAAGCATGTGAAGAACAGCGTTACATCGCCGTGCTCTGCACACATGGTATGCTGAAGAGGCACTGAGACTTGTCTGGGAAGTGGAGGCTGAGGACATGGTGGAGGATGAGGAGGCAGAGTCGCACACTGTCACAGGACCAACATCCTGAGAGCATGGAGAAGGAAGTGGCGTGACCTGTCCAAGTTGCTGCTGTGGCTGTGCAGGAACCACATTCACCCAGTGAGCCGTAAAGGAAATGTATTGTCCCTGACCATAGTTACAGATCCAGATGTCGGCGCTGCCACGCACTTTGGTACACACCGACAGGCTCAAGTACTGGCCCACCTTCTCTTCCACAAAATTGTGCAGGGCTGGTACTGCCTTATCCATCAGTTCTCGGAAAGGTTCAAAGCCCACCACTTGAAAAGGGAGGGACTGCAGCACCATTAACTTGGACAAGAGCACATTCAGCTTCTGCGCCATTGGAGTGGGTGCATACTGTTGTCTCTTGGACATGGCTTTGCCGATGGATTGTTGGCAGAATGACTGACTAAAAGTAGGAGGAAGAGGAGCATCTGGAGTGACAGAAGGAGGGTATGACACACAGCTCCCTTTGGCTGAGGTGGTGGAGCCTTGGTTGGCTGAAAGAGGGAGTGGCGTGCCACTGGGTGATGCAGCAGGCTGCTACATCAGAGCCACGGTTCTCCCAGGATGCTTTATGGTGGCGAAGCATATGTTGACGTAGGGTTGTGGTGCCAACATTGGGACCCTGGCCGCGCTTCACCTTCTGCCGACATATCTTGCATGTGCTATGCGAACCTCCTCCGGATGCTTGATGAAAAACTGCCACACCGCCGAGTAGCTGATTTTCCCACCAACAGTCTGCACTAATTGACTGCTACTGCCACCGTCTCCAGGAACCCCTGTTCCACTACCTCCCGGGAAAGTAGGCAAAATAGTACACTATTTAGATGTACTTATGTGGTGTGCACTTATGAGGGCAGAAACATGTGGTACAGTACGCTTACAAAACGTATTTTAGTAAAACACCAGCCAGTGATTACGTTTGCCTGGACTTTCAGAGTATGTAGGCCCTTGACAGACTAAAAGGATCAAAATAGTACACCACTTAGATGTAGGTATGTGGTATGCACTTATGAGGGCAGAAAAATGCGCTACTGTGTGCTTAAAAAAAGCATATGTTAGTAAAACACCACATGGTGAGTACTTTTGCCTGAACTTTCAAAATATCTAGGCCCTTGACAGATTAACAGGTACAAAATAGTACACTACTTAGATGTACGTATGTGGTATGCACTTATGAGGGCTAAAAAAATGCACTACATTACGCTTAATAACTCCGTATTTTTGTAAAACACCAGCCGGTGATTACTTTTGCCTGGTCTTTCACAGTATCTAGGCCCTTGACAGAGTAACAGGTACAAAATCGTACACTACTTAGATGTATGTATGTGGTATGCAGTTATGCACTTATGAGGGCAGAAAAATGTGGTACAGTATGCTTAAAAAATGTATTTTTGTACAACAACAGCAGTACACAACAGTGCTGCAGCAGCACAAAAAAGCTGTGTACTAAACACAAAATAGCACTCAAATATTATTAGGAATGGACTGCTGAGTATTATACCATTCACAGACTAGTATAACCAGCAGATGATTTGTTGTGGAACAAAGACACAAAATTGCGCTGAAAAATTATTCCTGACTTCTCTGCTAAGGTTTATGAAGTTGAGGCAGCTTGTTGAAACGTATGTACACACAGCTCGCTGCCCCTCTCTGTAATACAATGCTGAAGAAAGTCACTGGGAGGTTAATGGCTGCAGTAAAAATCCTTTTCAGTGAAAAAATTACTGCTCTGTGGCCACCAGAACGCTGATGTGACTAGGATGTGAAATGCTGCTGGAATGAGCTTTTCTGTGTTACACACAGCGATGTCCGTCCTATCTCTATGCAGTGTTATAATTATATGACGAGTGGAAAAATGGCTGCCGAATATATAGGGCTGTTACATCACAGGGGTGACTGGCTGCTGATAGGCTGCATCTTGCATTTGATTCAGTGTTATCCCATCTACTTACCTTCCCGCCTTGCCTTCCTGCCTTCCCAGCGTTCCTTGCCCCATGTACTGACTTGTGGATCCGCCATTTTAGTGAATAAGTTTAATGAAGTGATTTGTGCGATAGAATGTGAATTCGTTGTGAATCGAATATTTCATGAAACTCGTAACAAATTTGGGTTTGTCAGCTTCAATTCGCTCATCTCTAATCAACATGTCATGCTGCTGCTCAGCAATAGTGGTCCGAAGTGATGTCCCACCTCGGCCAGTGATTGCTGGATGGCAATATGACATATATAGCACCTTGCCATGGACTTTTTCCTGGTGCCGCTCAGCCAATCATTGGCCAAGGCAGGACATCGCTGCAGCTAGAGATTGCTGAGCCACAGCATGACATGTTCACAACAAAGAACCTGAAAGAGGAACGCACTGGGGGACTGCAGCTTGAAAAGGGAGGCATGGCGGAGTAACGGAGGTAAGTAGATGTTTATTTTTTATACCTGACAAAATAGTAAATTTGATGTAAAAAAACAAACCCTATTCCAGAGTACTCCTTAAATCACTATTGTCGACAACAACAGGTGTGATCATTTACCTCTTTATCAAAATTATTTAATCAATTATTACATAGCAGTATATGTTTACTGAATGGCAGTATTCTGTGGGTACACACATTTAAAGATCTAAAGTTTGGTATCCACTAAGTATAACTGAATTCTTATTTATTTGATCTGCTAAAATAGGAAATCGTCAATAATTTAAACAGTAATAATAATTATAATAATATACCTGAAAATCATATGGAAAGAGAAAGTACATTCAGAAATATCATAATCCTGCCTCTCATGTTATTTTTGAGTTCAGATATAAACTTTATCAACCTAAAAAAAAAAAAAAAAAGAAAGATAATGGAGACAGTGTACGAGACCATCCAAATATTATCGAATATATAACATAATACATTCATTGTTTGCTGTTCTTCTTTTGGCAGCAATAATAAGTATCTAATCATTATTCATTTTGTAATATTGTTATCTGTGATGAACTCATTTTAGACTGAGTGCAAATCTATTCTTAAATCAATAGGAATTCCATTGCACTATGGAGCGCCTCAGAATTAACAGCCATTATTTGAGAGTGCTACTGTATTTTTAACGCAGTCGGTTCCAAATATGTTTGGAAGAGACGTGGTCAGTGCAAATGATTTTTAGTGGACATGATTTTCATACAAACAACATTTTTTTAGTGGCGATATAACTGCAATAGAAGGGCAAGACAATGTCTAGAGGTAATTTTTTCTATGCACATTGAGCTTCTTAGTTGCAACCCCATCTCTAGGGAACAATAAAGATCAATACAAATGTATTGTAGGTTCCTGGTGCCCCAGACACTGCTCTCAGGACTGACAAATGGGGAAAACAGCATTCAGTCATTGTTTTTCTATCTGCCGTGCAAGTGTTTGAACAGCAGAAAAACAATCACATAGGGCAAGGGTGTCCAATCTAAAGCCCTACAACTGTTGCAAATCTTCTCCTACAACTCCTATTGGCTGTCCTGGCATGCATAGGGTTGTAGTTTTGCAATGGCTGGAGGGCTGCAGGTTGGAGCGCTGCATTAGAATGCTGTCTTTCTGATCTGTCAGGTCCTCTGGTCAGAGTACCAGGGACCGAACAGGTTCTCTTTTACCCCTTACCTCCATGGGACGTTTAAGTACGTCTTTGCAGTGGGTATGTTCCAATGGCAGAACATACTCATGCATCCTGTCTATTTGTGGCTCCCTGCAGGGGAACGTCGTCAGGAGTCAGCTGCCAGCCTGGATCCCGCTGCAGTTGCCAAAACTGAAAATTGCGCCGGTCTCTCCAGTTTTAACCCATATAGATGTTGTTGTCAGTACTGACGTGATCGCTGGGTTTAAATGGCTGCCATGGCTGCTGATGGCCTCCTGTCTGCCAAGTATGGAAGCCTGTGAGGTCCAGCCATAGTCCCCTTCTATTTCCAGCTTACAATATCTTCATCACAACTCAGCATCACCTGATATAAGGACAGGATATAAGGCCGGGATATGAGGACGGGTTATGAGGACAATATTTTAGGAAACTACATGAGAACAGAATATCAGGTGAAAAGCTATCTCCTTTGTTGCTTTTCCTCCGCAACAAGGTTTAAGAAGGAAAAACCGGGCAACACCGGGTACTCAGCTACTGTTACGTTATGCGCTCCGGCCGCACACGCTGGCCGTGAGCGCATGGTCCCCTTACCTGCTGTAGCCCCAGTCCGTCACTCTCCGGGTGCCCAGTCCCCATCCCCTAGAGCGCGCGCGCGCTGGAACTTTAAGATTTAAGGGGCCAGTATGCACATTAGTGTAATTGTCACGATGCCGGCTGGCAGGAGGTGGATCCTCTGTGCCAGAGAGGGATTGGCGTGGACCGTGCTAGTGGACCGGTTCTAAGTCACTACTGGTTTTCACCAGAGCCCGCCGCAAAGCGGGATGGTCTTGCTGCGGCGGTAGTGACCAGGTCGTATCCACTAGCAACGGCTCAACCTCTCTGACTGCTGAAGATAGGCGCGGTACAAGGGAGTAGACAGAAGCAAGGTCGGACGTAGCAGAAGGTCGGGGGCAGGCGGCAAGGTTCGTAGTCAGGGTGGATAGCAGAAGTTCTGGTACACAGGCTTTGGACACACAAAACGCTTTCACTAGGCACAAGGGCAACAAGATCCGGCAAGGGAGTGCAAGGGAGGAGATCAGATATAGCCAGGGAGCAGGTGGAAGCCAATTAAGCTAATTGGGCCAGGCACCAATCATTGGTGCACTGGCCCTTTAAGTCTCAGGGAGCTGGCGCGCGCGCGCCCTAGAGAGCGGAGCCGCGCGCGCCAGCACATGACAGCAGGAGACGGGAACGGGTAAGTGACCTGGGATGCGATTCGCGAGCGGGGGCGTCCCGCTGTGCGAATCGCATCCCCGACGGCCATGACAGTGCAGCGCTCCCGGTCAGCGGGACCGACCGGGGCGCTGCGGAGAGAGAGACGCCGTACGCGCTCCGGGGAGGAGCGGGGACCCGGAGCGCTAGGCGTAACAGTACCCCCCCCCCCTTAGGTCTCCCCTTCTCTTTGTCCGGTAACTGCCTCCCCTGGGATGAGGACACCGGGAAAGGATGGAGGGATTCCTCAACGGAAGGCAGAACAGCAGGAGTGGGAATGGGGAGGGAGGGCAGAGGGCGAGGCCTGGCACGGGGCAGTGTGACACCAGGACGAGGGCCATGAGGAGGCACCGAGGCTTGCCTGACTGGACTGGGAGGGGGGAGGGGCACTTCTTAAGGCAGGCAGAGTCCATAACGACCTTAGGGAGACCGGATACAGGAGGAACCACAGGGTCACGGCAGGGAGTACTGGGAACCGGTTTAAGGCAGTCCTTGAAGCAAGAGGTACCCCAGCTCTTGATCTCCCCTGTGGACCAATCCAGGGTTGGGGAATGGTGTTGAAGCCAGGGTAGTCCAAGGAGAATTTCGGAAGTGCAATTGGAGAGGACCAAAAAGTCAATTTTTTCGTGATGATTTCCGATGCACATTAGGAGGGGCTCCGTGCGGCAACGCACGGTGCAATCCAACCTGGCTCCGTTGACCGCGGAAATGTGGAGTGGCTTGACAAGACGGGTCACCGGGATGCGGAATTTATTCACCAAGGACTCCCGAATAAAATTCCCAGAGGCACCAGAGTCCAGGCAGGCCACGGCTGAGAGGGGAGAGCTGGCTGAAGTAGAAATCCGTACAGGCACCGTGAGACGAGGAGAAGCCGACTTAGCATCAAGAGACGCCACACCCACGAGAGTAGGGTGCGAGCGTGCGTTTCCCAGACGTGGAGGACGGATAGGGCAATCCACCAAAAAGTGTTCGGTACTGGCACAGTACAGACAAAGATTCTCTTCCTTACGGCGATTCCTCTCTTCCAGGGTCAGGCGAGACCGATCCACTTGCATGGCCTCCTCGGCGGGAGGCCTAGGCGCAGATTGCAATGGAGACTGTGGGAGAGGTGTCCAGAGATCTAAGTCTTTTTCCTGGCGGAGCTCTTGATGCCTCTCAGAAAAACGCATGTCAATGCGAGTGGCTAGATGAATGAGTTCATGCAGGTTAGCAGGAGTTTCTCGTGCGGCCAGAACATCTTTAATGTTGCTGGATAGGCCTTTTTTAAAGGTCGCGCAGAGGGCCTCATTATTCCAGGATAGTTCAGAAGCAAGAGTACGGAATTGTATGGCGTACTCGCCAACGGAAGAATTACCCTGGACCAGGTTCAGCAGGGCAGTCTCAGCAGAAGAGGCTCGGGCAGGTTCCTCAAAGACACTTCGAATTTCCGAGAAGAAGGAGTGTACAGAGGCAGTGACGGGGTCATTGCGGTCCCAGAGCGGTGTGGCCCATGACAGGGCTTTTCCAGACAGAAGGCTGACTACGAAAGCCACCTTAGATCTTTCAGTAGGAAACTGGTCCAACATCATCTCCAAGTGCAGGGAACATTGCAAAAGAAAGCCACGGCAAAACTTAGAGTCCCCATTAAATTTGTCCGGCAAGGACAGGCGGAGGCTAGGAGTGGCCACTCGCTGCGGAAGGGGTGCAGGAGCTGGCGGAGGAGATGATTGCTGCTGAAGTTGCGACTGAAGTTGGTGCACAATGGTGGACACTTCCGACAGCTGGTGGGTTAGATGGGCGATCTGTCGGGATTGCTGGGCGACCACCGTGGTGATATCAGAGATATAAGGCAGAGGGACCTCAGCGGGATCCATGGCCGGATCTACTGTCACGATGACGGCTGGCAGGAGGTGGATCCTCTGTGCCAGAGAGGGATTGGCGTGGACCGTGCTAGTGGACCGGTTCTAAGTCACTACTGGTTTTCACCAGAGCCCGCCGCAAAGCGGGATGGTCTTGCTGCGGCGGTAGTGACCAGGTCGTATCCACTAGCAACGGCTCAACCTCTCTGACTGCTGAAGATAGGCGCGGTACAAGGGAGTAGACAGAAGCAAGGTCGGACGTAGCAGAAGGTCGGGGGCAGGCGGCAAGGTTCGTAGTCAGGGTGGATAGCAGAAGTTCTGGTACACAGGCTTTGGACACACAAAACGCTTTCACTAGGCACAAGGGCAACAAGATCCGGCAAGGGAGTGCAAGGGAGGAGATCAGATATAGCCAGGGAGCAGGTGGAAGCCAATTAAGCTAATTGGGCCAGGCACCAATCATTGGTGCACTGGCCCTTTAAGTCTCAGGGAGCTGGCGCGCGCGCGCCCTAGAGAGCGGAGCCGCGCGCGCCAGCACATGACAGCAGGAGACGGGAACGGGTAAGTGACCTGGGATGCGATTCGCGAGCGGGCGCGTCCCGCTGTGCGAATCGCATCCCCGACGGCCATGACAGTGCAGCGCTCCCGGTCAGCGGGACCGACCGGGGCGCTGCGGAGAGAGAGACGCCGTACGCGCTCCGGGGAGGAGCGGGGACCCGGAGCGCTAGGCGTAACAGTAATCCACCTATGGCTCATTTATAAATTCCTCTACCCTCCTCAGTTTCCTGATGGATCTTTGTTGCCTTGAGCCTGAGAGAAAGCATTCCTGTTATTGCCTTGCCGTGTATCAGATCTCTTGCTCTTGTGACTTGACCTTGCTCCTCTGCCACCTGCCTACTGAACTCCTGCTTTGCTTTGACTACGCTACTGTGCCGCCTGCCCTGACCTTCTGCCATCCAGACTACAAGTTGCCTTATCCCTCATGTGCCTCACATCTCCTCAGCCGCCTGTGTGGTAGAGCCGTGCCAGGGGTAGCGACCTGAGTGTTGCCTGCAGCAGCAAGTCCATCCCGCTTGGCGGCAGGTTCTGGTGAAAACCAGCGGCACCTTAGACTCCGCTCCCTGGTACGGGCCGAGTCGTCTGCCACACAGGTCCAGCGGATCCACATCCAGCGGGGTTCCTGTCTTCAGAAACGTGAGTGTTACAGCTACTTTAGATATATATATTGGATGGACACTCATAACCATTGGACGGTAAATAGGTAATCCCACTCGTGAGTTGGACTTACATTTTATGTAGGAATAGGACTTCATTGAATTGCATTGAGTCCTGCCCTAATGTGAACACATCTTCAGTCCTGCAATCTTACAGTAAATCTCAATCCATTCTGCTTTACCAAATTGCCCAGAGAATACCAGCATACAATTCATACAATAGAATAACCAAATATTATTTATTGCAATGTTTGCATAATTCCACCATGATGAGTATCCATCAAGGACTAAATGAAAAGATGAAGTGGCATTTGAAGAATAAACCAGGGCAATATCTGTCTTCTACATAGACTGACTGGTGGGGCCAAGAGGAAAGTGAGGTTTTTCGAATTTTTGACATGCAAACCCATCTACACCCACAGCTAGATGTGGAAAAAAAATCTTTTCAAAATTAGAATGTAAAGCCTGGAGACTGCTAATGTATTTTGCTGCTGATTTCTTTCACCAAAACTCACATCTGGAGAAAATCTCATTAGAAGAAAGGCAAAAAAAAAGGCTGTGGCTATCCATTCCCCTAATGTACAGATACAAAAATCAAGAATAACTCCTGACCACGTAATGATGTTTCCATTTTTACTCTTTTATTCTTACACGTGCTGAACAATGTGGGCTGCATAATTTTGTAGAAATGCAAACGTAAACAAGGAGCTTTGCGATGTGGAGTCTTATGAGCAGAGATGAGCAAATATCTCACTCTATGCACTGATTATCCATTCTATAGAATACAATGGGAGAATTCATTCCCCAATTATTTTCTTATATTCCTCAAAAAAAACTTTCAAACTCAACAAATGTTTTCGCCAGTACATTCTAGACTTACCAATGAAGCTTCCGAAATGTTCTTTATCCCTTTAATACAAGATTGCGGCTGTACATGGGACAGGTGCAGAGGAACAGTTGGAACACATGAGGTGAGGGGGGTAAAGAATGAAGGGCTAGAATTGTTTTAGCCCAAACTTTGAGTGTCTGATGCTTATTTTTTACCTAGCCCAGTGAACTGTGTGAACTGTTTTCAGGGATAGGCAGTGCTGGAGCTGGTTTCTACCTATGTTTCTCATGATATACATCTTATAAAATTACATGAATGTAAAGAACTAAGAACTATATAACATTTTAACTTTAAATGGGCACTGTCAGATTCAAAAACTTTTTTATGTTGTACATCTCTGCAAAACATTAACTTTTCTAATATACTGTATTCATAAGAAAATTTTATTTCCTTTTTATAGAAATCATGGCCTATAAAATCATGGCTTTGTCCAAGCTGGAGTAAAGGTGTGAGGGTGAGTGAGCTAGCACTCCTCTGTGTCTGACAGGACAGGAGAGAGCACAGAAGAGTACTATAAGACAGGAGAGAACAGAGGAGTACTATCAGACAGGAGAGAGCACAGAGGAGTGCTATCAGACAGAGAGCGCACAGAGGAGTCCTATCAGACAGGAGAGAACACAGAGGAGTACTATCAGACAGGAGAGAGCACAGAGGAGTACTATCAGACAGGAGAGAACACAGAGAAGTACTATCAGACAGGAGAGATCACAGAGAAGTACTATCAGACAGGAGAGAACACAGTGGAGTACTATCAGACAGGAGAGAGCACAGAGGAGTGCTATCAGACAGGAGAGAGCACAGAGAAGTACTATCAGACAGGAGAGAGCACAGAGGAGTACTATCAGACAGGAGAGAGCACAGAGTAGTTCTATCAGACAGGAGAGAGCACGGAGGAGTACTATCAGACAGGAGAAAGCACAGAGGAGTACTATCAGACAGGAGAGAGCACAGAGGAGTACTAACAGACAGGAGAGAGCACAGAGGAGTACTATCAGACAGGAGAGAGCACATAGGAGTCCTATCAGACAGGAGAGAGCACAGTGGAGTCCTATCAGACAGGAGAGAGCACAGAGGAGTACTATCAGACAGGAGAGAGCACAGGGGAGTACTATCAGACAAGAGAAAGCACAGAGGAGTCCTATCAGACAGAAGAGAGCACAGGGGAGTACTAACAGACAGGAGAGAGCACAGAGGAGTACTATCAGGCAGGAGAGAGAACATAGGAGTCCTATCAGACAGGAGAGAGAACAGAGTAGTGCTATCAGACAGGAGAGAGCACAGAGGAGTGCAATAAGACAGGAGAGAGCACAGAGGAGTACTAACAGACAGAAGAGAGCACAGAGGAATACTAACAGACAGGAGAGAGCACAGAGGAGTACTATCAGGCAGGAGAGAGAACATAGGAGTCCTATCAGACAGGAGAGAGCACAGAGTAGTGCTATCAATCAGGAGAGAGCACAGAGGAGTACTATCAGAAAGGAGAGAACACAGAGAAGTACTATCAGACAGGAGAGAGCACAGTGGAGTACTATCAGACAGGAGAGAGCACAGAGGAGTGCTATCAGACAGGAGAGAGCACAGAGAAGTACTAACAGACAGGAGAGAGCACAGAGGAGTACTATCAGGCAGGAGAGAGCACAGGGGAGTGCTATCAGACAAGAGAGAGCACAGAGGAGTACTATCAGACAGGAGAGAGCACAGAGGAGTACTAACAGACAGGAGAGAGCACAGAGGAGTACTATCAGGCAGGAGAGAGCACATAGGAGTCCTATCAGACAGGAGAGAGCACAGTGGAGTCCTATCAGACAGGAGAGAGCAGAGAGGAGTACTATCAGACAGGAGAGAGCACAGGGGAGTACTATCAGACAAGAGAAAGCACAGAGGAGTCCTATCAGACAGAAGAGAGCACAGAGGAGTACTAACAGACAGGAGAGAGCACAGAGGAGTACTATCAGGCAGGAGAGAGAACACAGGAGTCCTATCAGACAGGAGAGAGCACAGAGTAGTGCTATCAGACAGGAGAGAGCACAGAGGAGTGCAATAAGACAGGAGAGAGAGCACAGAGGAGTACTAACAGACAGGAGAGAGCACAGAGGAGTACTATCAGACAGGAGAGAGCACCGAGGAGTGCTATCAGACAAGAGAGAGCACAGAGGAGTACTATCAGACAGGAGAGAGCACAGAGGAGTGCTATCAGACAAGAGAGAGCACATAGGAGTACTATCAGACAGGAGAGAGCACAGAGGAGTACTATCAGACAGGAGAGAGCACAGAGGAGTACTATCAGACAGGAAAGAGCACAGAGGAGTACTATCAGACAGGAAAGAGCACAGAGGAGTACTATCAGACAGGAAAGAGCACAGAGGAGTGCTCTCAGACTGGAAAGAGCACAGAGGAGTGCTATCAGACTGGAGAGAGCATAGAGGAGACGATACAAGTATACTGAGCCAGACTTATCAAATTGCCTAAAACCAAAGCAGTCTGGTGTTGCTCATGGAAACCAATCACAGATCAGCTTTTATATTGGTTGCTATAGAGAAAACTAGGTAGTTTTAGTTTTAGGCAGATTGATTTTTCGATCTAATTAATGCTTAATGAACTAAACAGCCAGGACTGAAGGCTGATAATTTGCACTAAACTACAACATATTTGTTATGTTAACACTGGATAATAAATCCTATATAAATAATAAGCATGTAATGACTGTAATATGACACAAACTTTCCAAAAGCAAAACTAGAAAAGTGAAGTTAACTTGTTTAGGGAATTTTAATTGAGAATTAAAGTGTCATTTTGATGAGTAAACTGTTAACATCAGGATTAAAAAAAAAATCATAAGGCAGAACCTAAAATTGTTAACTGAGAAGAATTTAGACATGATCCGTACTGCCAAAGAAAGGGATTGATTTAAGAATAAGGTATGAGAAGCAGATGGCAAACAAATGTGCATCTTCTTCTCAATTTCTCTGTCAAACAATTAATTGGGAGCTAATTTTAGCAAACTTTATATTAACATGATAGTTTTTCTTCTCGAATAACACAGCAGACTCACTGTGGGAAGGTAACGGGGTTTTCCCATCTAATAGTGATGGAATGGCACCTTATGATACTGGGGGTCTTCTGTGCTGCAGGATGTGTAGAGGATATGCTGCAGTCATCTGAAAACTTAAAGATAAGCACTATACCAGTACAGCACCCCTCCATTATTACAATCAGTGGGGATCCGAGAGGTCACACGCCCCATGAGGTCGGACCCCCAATCAATCATAAAGTGATGGCATATCCAAGTGATTTGCCATCACTTTATGAAATGAGAAGACTCTTCTAAGTAGTAAATAAAAAGTAAACTGTATATCACAGTAATGATATTTATCTATATGTCTGTGTTTTTTGTCTGAGTGTTTACAGAAATAGCTTAATGGCGATATTTCTTGAACAAAAATTCCACACCATAGGGAAAAAAAAAACTACTGTAGTAAAGCTACACCAGAAAGTTAAGCAGATTTGTAAATTACTTCTATTAAAAAAAATTTTAATCCTTCCAGTAGTTATCAGCTGCTGAAGTTGAGTTGTTTTTTTCTGTCAGACACCAGTGCCCTCTGCTGACACCTCTGCTTGTCTCAGGATTTGTCCAGAGTAGGAGCAAATCCCCATAGCAAACCTCTAATGCTTTGGATAGTTTCTGAGACAAGCAGAGGTGTCAGCAGAAAGCACTGTGGTCAGAAAGAAAGGAACAACTCAACTTCAGCAGCTGATAACTATTGGAAGGATTAAGTTTTTTAATAGATGTAATTTACAAATCTCTTCTGGAGCCAGTTAATATAAAAAAAAATGTTTTTCCTGGAATGCCCCTTTAAGGACAAAGCCAATTTTCATTTTTCTTTTTCATTCTTTCCTCCTCCCCTTTTAAAACGTCTAACGTTAAATTTTTCTTGGCCTTGTTTTTTACATCACCATGTGTATTTGTTATAAGATATTTCTTTTAACCATAGAATGTACTGCGAAACCAAAAATTATTATTTGTGAGCAGAAATTTAAAAGAAAACTGCAATTGTGCAACTTTGGGAGGTTTAGTTTTTACGCAGTGCACTTTATGGTAAAAATGATATATTATCTATATTCTGTAGGTCAATGCAATTTAAAAAATTGCAAACATTTTTTGACAAAATGTGTAAAACTGTTCTTTTCTGACCCCTTTGCCCTGGCTCTCCACATGAATCAAGTGGGTCGAGCACGGCACAAAGCGGTGGCTAACACACCCTCCATGCATTTCTATGGGAGAGCTGGAGATACCAGAACGTTGTATCTCTGGCTTTCCCATAAAGATGCATTGAGGGGGCATGTCAGCCATTGTTTAGTGTTCAGTGTCGTAGTCGACACACTGCATTTATGTGCAGAGCTGGAGTGCTGTGGAGGTGATTACGGCGGATCTCAGCGGTCTGACACTCATATAGGGGGATACATTTTTGTAGACTGTACTATTCCTTTAATATATGAAAGCTGAGCTGTGATTGGTTGTTATGGGGAAAAATGACAGTTTTGGTTTCAGGCAGATTGAAGCAACCCCTCCCATAATGTGGCCAAGGGTAATTAAACAATTGCTACAGGTCCAACTCCCGACACCTCCACAGCAAGCTATGTATTTCCCTACAGTGGGCACTGCATGGAAAATATAATATTACATAGTGTCCATTCATAGAATACACAGACAGTTCAATTCCACAAGGAAAAGCCCGCTGACTTATATGTCCTCATATGGAATGTAGACAGGTGTCGTCTTCATAAGATAACTCAATTAGGTTATGTTCACAGGTACATAATCCACAGCAGAATATGTAAATGAGAAGTTATACATAAATGTAAAAAAATATATATATATGATTGGAAATTGCACATTTCATTAAGTACAAGTAAGAGGTCTATAGGTAGCCCAACCAATAAGTAATGCACTGCTAACTCTTCAATACTTAAAGACGAGTGGCAGAACTGCATGGCTGTTGTCACCGTTCATAACAGACCAGAAAAAGCATCTGGTTGTTTGTTTCGGCTTTTCTCTCTGTACAGGGCACGCACCAGTGAAGATTATTTTTTTGTGTTTTTTTTTTTATTTCCAGGTAGATCATCAATGATTTTATCTCAGCTTGGAAGAGAAAGAAATGTTCTGATACTAATACTGATAAAAAGCATAAATGCTTGTGCCATCTGCCATGGCAGCTATCAAGATGGCAGCTGCTTTTCATCAGCTGTATCTGAACTTTGCTTTAATGGAAAATTCAGACATTCTTGTTCAGTTTTTACACAGGGCTTAAACATTATAGCACTCTGCTGAATAGAATGTTGTTGCTGTTTATTCCAAAGATATGAAGAAATGTATGATACATATATATAAAATGCTTGGGTTATGGCAATCCCCATGTGTCAGTGACATTCAGGACTGGCAGTCAAGCAGCAGCAGAAGGTCTTTAACCCTGAGAAATTCCGTGTTTGAATCTTTGTTTGTCTGCTGCGAACAGGAATCAAATCTACTGTCTCTAGAGACTTTGCAATCAACAGAATAGTGTATTACTTTTCTCTGTTACTACTCCAGCTAATAGAGACATTTTTCCAACAAATGAATCATATCAGAGAAATAATGCTTTTCTTCTTCGGTAAGTGTGAAGCCAAGTAGGCATCCGCTAACAAGCACACCTTTCCCTTGTTCATTAGGAGAACGTTGCGGCTCACTACAGGAGCGGAGGAAGCCATACTAATTACGGTACATGAGCTTTATCTTTTTGGAAAATCTAGAAATGCGAGAAGGAAGTGAGAAAAAGTAGGTCATACAACAGCACCAGAGATATCACTCAAGGATTGTTCAGCTAAATAATGTCCCCTTTGTTACATACACATTAGTTGTTTTTCCATTGATGACTGTTTGAGCAGATATATTCATGCAAAGGGGCAGTCTACTTTAGCTTACTGTAAAGGTATTTTCACATGTGGCAGATGTTTTGCTGAACTTCTCGCAACAGTCCCATACATCTGAGGCACGTCTAAGAAGAAAAAAAGCAGAGCAGTAAATCTTATATCATATCAGGGAGTAGAGAAGTAGGGTTACTTTCGGGAACCGGTCTACAGGTATTGTCCAGTCTGATGATGAAGATTGAAGCGAATAAACGAAAAATGGCCCCTGGTCTACGTGACTTGATTCTCTTGTATTCAGAATCGTAAGACCTGATTACTAACCATCATAGAAAAATATTAATAGCTTTGGACAAACTCGTTTCGAGATGACAGTGTCTCTTCATCAGTGACACTGACAAAGACATTGACTCTAGAAACACGTTGGTATTTAAATCAAACTATTCCGAATACAAGTGAGTCGCACCACAAAGACCTGGGAACATTTTGCCCTTCTTCCCTTTAAAATACATCTCAATGAGGTTTGCATAGTTCCATGCCTGTTTAATGAAACAGCTCCATTCAGATTAATTGAACCGTTTTCAGTCACAGCAACCTTTTACATGTGTGAATATATGGCCTGAGACATGAAGTGTGAAAAGACTGATGATTAAGTTGTGTTTAATTTGGTTAGAAATCGGTTTTGATTTTAGTGGATATAGATGTATATTTGTTGCTGAGATGTGTTGTTCAACTTTGGGATCCCTATCAATCCTGATAATAAAAGGGCCACAACATTAAATCAGCATGTGGTTCCTGTTTTTTGCTTACACACCAGGCTTTGTCTGGGATTTGTAGCTGGCTGTAAGGCTAAATTCACACTGCAGTTGTGCTTTGACCTTTCAGGTCCATTAGCATTTTTTTTCCTTTTTGCACTGAACTGACCCTGAATGGGTCAGAGGACAACTGACATTAATGAGTCTCAACGGATCCCATGGATATGAATGGGGTTAAACAGGGGTCCACTAGTTGAACGGAGAAAAGAAATAGGACATGAAGTATTTTCTCCTCCTCTTTACTCGGCGACATAGCTCTCTTGGAGTGGAGGAGAGTGGAGCATGGTGGCAGTGTGAAGAGCCCTAAAGTTATTGTTGAAATATCTTTCAAGACATTCTCATTGATGCGATTGGTCGTATGCAGTAAATACTTCTGAAATCTTGCTGTTAAACTGCGTTGCTTTTTTCATGCCTGCTATATTTAGCTATCACACCCTTATTGCTAAATCGAAAAAAAAATGGTAAGTGTCTGCGACCTGACTCCGCTTGCCGAGGTGTGGCCAGTTGGGGGCCCATTTATTCCATATGGTGTGGGAGTGTGCCCTCTTAGTCCCTTAATGGAGGGAAGTGCTTAAGCTCATTCCTACGGTATATGGGATAACTTTGTCGTTAGAGCCTAAAACGTGCTTATAGGATGTGGGACAGAGTCCTCTGGGGGTCGAAATTGGTGTACTACGTATATTGTATGATATGATATGTGTATTTTTATTCAATAAAATATCTCATATTAAAAAACCTGGATAAGTATAAAAAAAAACACAGGTTTACAGCAGCCTTTCAGAAGTATTTACTGCATATGGCCAACCAAAACGCAATCGCATTGTGTGTTGATGCCTTATTTGTTTTTGTTCTACGACGTGGATATAAACTGCAATGCGGATTTCGAGGGTGGCAGATTTTAGCACAGAGTACACATGATGATCTACATGAACATTATTTAGTGTGAACATAACCTAACATACTCAGAAGAAAGATAAATTGGATTGATTTATTTTTCAAATAAAACAATTAATAAAAATATTTGAAGTTAATATAGTTGCTGTTTGTCTGTTTTTTGTTGCCCCATTCATAGCAATGTTAAACCTTTTCAGGCCTTTTATTCTAAGGAAATTTGTGTTCTCCGTGAACACAGCAAATAATTGAGATAATTACAGCTGCTGTAATTACAAATAGTCCTGCTACATGCCTCGCTATCTGCTCCATTGTTTTCCCTACAATTGCTCTGCCCTATACATAAAAATAGCCTTAAAGTGTAGCACACATAAATACACAAGTCTCCTCTATAGAGCAAGAACATGATGCTATTAGCAAATTATCTGACAGAGTTGTTGCTTTTATATGAGCACTGTGTTTTTCAGAAAAAAAAATATTACAGATAATTTTTTGTGCAGTCAGAGGTTCCTTTAAAGCATCCAGCACACGAGTTGGGAAACACTGGTATAGTGGAACACTGAAAACACTACAAACAAGGCTGATCGGCGAAATGAGCATTTATAGGAACGTATGTTTCTGATAATTAGCAATCATAAAAAAAAAAAAAATCTGTTTTGCCCTCCTTCATCTTGCTACGCTACAGGTCTTCATCAATGGGAAACCATCTTTCTTTAATGATCCTGATGCGGCACTTGCTGCTCTTGGCCGTTTTTCAAGGAACTCTTCATGTTGTAAGGTTTAATTGCATTTGGTCACTTAGTTCTAAATTTATACTGCTCTATAATGGTGGAGTCACCCTGTCATAGGGATTGAATTGTTTGTTGCGCTTCCTGTGCTTGTTATCATTATTTTCTATGGTGGACCACCCTCCTCTTTGTAACACACATTGGCCCTCATTTACTAAGAGTGGAGTGTTGGTTTGTGTTTCTTTTTTGTGTTTTCAACCTTTTTTTTACTTGGTATTTACTAATCTGTCGCACTTTTTCCAATATTTTTAGTCACAGGGAAAAATTATGTCGCACAGTAATTTCTGTCACATGGTTCTGTCGCACGGTAATTTCTGTTGCAGGGTTTTCTGTTGCACGGTAATTTCTGTTGCAGGGTTTTCTGTCGCACTGTAAATTCTGTCGCAGGGTTTCTTCTACAGAAGTACAGATGTGGGAGGTGGGAATCCCAGCAGGGGTTTCCTTGACCTTCCAGTGAATATCTGACTTCGGCACTGGAGCGCTACCCCGGCGTGGTGACACAGGAGTCAGGTATAGATTTGTAATTGCTTTTTATTGAAAATCATAAAAAGTGGAAATAGATGGTAGGACTACGCGTTTCTGAGGGACTCCCTCCTTCCTCAGGTCCAAGTTACAGTGTGTGGATACAGTATTTTATATATACATATTTCCATGAATACATTAACCCATTAAACATTTGAAGTTTGCCCTGAAGGCCATTGGGCGCTGAGTATGATGTCAGCCTCCAGGGTCTATTGGTGGTGTATTGGAATGAATGGGCTAGATCTATAACAATGAAATTTTTTGCCCATTGTGATCTATGGAGATCTTGCGGCAAATGGGGTAGAAAGCTAAACAGCAGGGTCCTGGTAGTAATGTGGATGGGAGACCCTGGTGTAGGTTCAGTTTCCGGGTTGATATACAGTGTTGGGATTATACTTTAAAGGGGTTATCGAGGAAAAAACTTTTTTATATATATATATATCAACTGGCTCCAGAGAGTTAAACAGATTTGTAAATTACTTCTATAAAAAAATCTTAATCATTTCAGTACTTATGATCTGCTGAAGTTGAGTTGTTCTTTTCTGTCTAAGTGCTCTCTGATGACACGTGTCTTGGGAACTGTCCAGAGTAGAAGCAAATCCCCATAGCAAACCTCTTCTACTCTGTGCAGTTCCTGAGACAAGCAGAAAGGTCAGCAGAGAACACTGTTCCCAGACAGAAAAGAACAACTAACCTTCAGCAGCTGATAATTATTGGAAGGAGTAAGATTTTTTAATAGAAGTAATTTACAAATCTGTTTAACTTTCTGGAGCCAGTTGATATATAAAAAAAAGTTTTTCCTGGAATACCCCTTTAATTAGAATAGATATGATTTTTTTTTTTTACTGTGGGAACTAGGTCAATTGGACACCACACATTATCTCCTGTTTCAATTAACCTAGTCGCCCATTTATGGTATCCAATTGACCTAGTTCGCACGGTTCAAGCACTTTCTTAACCCCTTAAAGGGGTACTCCGGCTCTTAGACATCTTATCCTCTATCCAAAGGATAGGGGATAAGATGCCTGATCGCGGGGGTCCTGCCACGTTAGTCATTTTACCAAAAAATCCACAGCAAAACGGAAAAAAATATTCATTGTGCGACAAAATTGAAGAAAAAATTTCATTTTGCAACTTTTGGGGGCTTCCGTTTCTACGCAGAGCATTTTTCGGTAAAAAATAACACCTTATCTTTAATCTGTAGGTCCATACGGTTAAAATGATACCCTACTTATATAGGTTGGATATTGTCTTGTACTTCGGAAAATAATCATAACTACATGCAGGAAAATGTATACATTAAAAATTATCATCTTCTAACCCCTATAACTTTTTTATTTTTCCGCGTACAGGCCGGTACTCATTCGTTCTGAGGTTTTTATCGGTACAATTTTTGTATTGATCGGACTTTTTGATCAGTTTTTATTCATTTTTTCGTGATATAAATAGTGACCAAAAATACGCTATATACGATTTTTTTGCACGTACGCCATTGACCATGCGGTTTAATCAACAATATATTTTTATAGTTCGGACATTTCTGCACGCAGCGATACCACATATGTTTATTTTCATTTACACAGTTTTTTTTATGGGAAAAGGAAGGGATTAAATGACCTTTGTTAACTTTTTTTTTTTTTTTGCAGTGTTATAGCTCCCATAGGGGGCTATAACACTGGACACACTGATCTCTTACCCTGATCCCTGCAAAGCCATAGCTTTGCATGGATCAGCAAGATAGGGGCTTGATTGCTCAAGCCTGTAGCTCAGGCTTGGAGCAATCAAACGCCGATCGGACGTGACGAAGCGAGGTAAGGGGATCTCCGCTCGCGTCCTTGCTGATCGGGACAGCTTGATTTTATGTGATGGTGTGACCCCGTTTTAAACACCGGGAACGGGCGAGGGGTGTACAGGTATGCCCTTTGTCCTGAAGGAGTATTCCGCTGCCCTGCTTCTGGAGCTCCGCTCCCCAGCGTCCAGAAGTTTATTGTTCCGAACGCTGTGTGCGGGCTTCTGTGTTCACACCCCCTTCCCATAGACTTTCGTTGAGGGGGCGGGCGTGACATCACGAGGGGCGGCCCTTCGGAAGTCCGCACACAGCGTTCGGAACAATAAACTTCCGGACGCTAGGGAGCGGAGCACCCCTTTACCTTTACCCCTTTATCAAATGACCCATATATGTCTATCCTAATTAAAGTATAATCCCAACACTGTATATCAACCCAAGAATTGAACTGACACCAGGGTCTTCCATCCACATTACTACCAGGCCCCTGCTGTTTAGCTTTCTACCCCTTTTGCCGCAAGATCTCCATAGACCACAATGGACCCAATGATTTCAACGGGCAAAAAATCACAATGTTATAGATCTAGCCCATTCATTCCTATACACCACCAATAGACCCTGGAGGCTGACGTCATACTCGGCCTCCAATGGCATTAAGACCGGGCAAACTTCAAATGTTTAATGGGTTAATGTATTTATGGAAATATGTATATATAAAGTACTGTATCCACACATTGTAACTTGGACCTGAGGAAGGAGGGAGACACATATAGATAGATGTATTAAATGAATATATATATATATATATATATATATATATATATATATATATATTATATATATATATATATATATTTATTTTTATTTTTTTTATTTTTAATCACCATCATTACTGAAACAATATGGAAAAAAAAGTGTTGAACAGCCAGAGAATTTACTCTGCTTTCTGAAACGTTATACATGCATTAAAGTGTCAGGTTTTCTTCCCAGATAATTCACATGAATTTCTGAGTGGTTTTAGGAAAAGACGAGTGTTTTTGGCTGAAATGTAGGGAACACACCCCTTATCCCGAAAACCACGCCTATTTTGTAGGAGTTTTGGAGTGATTCAGATACTGTCCGGTGTTTTCCGTGCGACAGAATTTAGGCCCAAAACCAACAAAAAGAGTCGGAATCATGTAGTAAATGAGGGCCATTATGTTGATTGTGTTGAAGCTTCCTTTTCTCGCAAGAAGAGGGGAGTTGCTATTCTGTTCTATAAAGCTCTGAATTACTCAGTGTAATAGGTGGCTCATGTCCCAGTGGGCAGATATTTGTTGATAAAGGCTATATTGTTTTATGAATGTTTATACACCTCAAGCACCTAATCTTACATTTTTTCGAAACTTTTAGATGTCATTCATTCTTGGCACCCTTCAACATTATTCTCGGAGGTAACCTCAATCGATCCAATGCTGTATCAAGTTCCAGTTTCCGTTGCTTATTTCTCTGTCAATACAAGGATTTAACCTTTTTATTCTACTTGGACACATTAGGCTAGATCATTGGCTGATCTCTTACTCTTTCTTCTCTAGACTCAAAAAGGTTGCCATCCTTACTTAAGCAATATCAGATCATTGTCCTGGATAAGATTCATCCTAGATCAGTGTCATTCAGATGGCACTTTCCAGTGCATCTTCAGGCATTCAATGAATGTACGAAATTCCAGATCAAGTAAAAGACTTGTGGGCCAAAGGCATAGCACTGACCAGTGATATCGGCGATCTACTTTTAAGGTCTTCCAGTAGGTAAGGTGAAGCAGAAATGAGCCGCCTGCCTGATGTGACTACAGTGCAGGGGCCAGTTGAACGATTTTGCTGGCTACTTCATTTTGGCCTTAAACCCAACAATTAACCACAAGTGTTAGACTGTGTTTACAAATTGCAGTTTTGCAGTTTTTTCCCATGTGTTTTTTCTGCAATAAAAAAAAAACTGTGGCAAAAATTGTGATATTTTATTACACTTGTGCGAACCGTTTCATTTTTCTTTTTAGGTTCACAGCTGTTCCTTTTTGAAACTATAAGAAAAGTATTGTCCAATAGGGCTTACTCATTGCATTACAAATTTTCAACATTATTCCAACATTTATAATTATTATTAATAATAATAATAATAATAATGATAACAAACCTGATTTATCTAGTGCCACCATAATATACAGCACTTTATTTGTATGAAGAAGCTACAGGTACTGACAAAATCAGTCATTACGTAATAACAAACTAATACAAAGAAGAAAAGGGAGGGTTCTGCTCACAAAAGCTTACAATCTATAAGAAAATGTGGTGAGACGAGAGGTAAAAGTGCGTTATATACGAAGGTAGAACCATTTTAACTTTTGATATAATGTACTTATTGTGGAATGCATTATTCATTTTTTTAAATAAGTAATACTGGAATAGGTTCCTTAACCCCTTCCCGGTCCAGGACGTATTGGTACGTCCTGTGGCCTCTCCCTTTCGAAAACGCTGGGCCACGGCTGGGACCCGTGGCTATTAGCGCATGGCACTGATCGCTGTGCTGTGAGCTATTAACCCTTTAGATGCGGCGTTCAAAGTTGCTCGCCACGTCTAAACTGAAAGCTAATCACTGCTGGTTAGCTCAGTGGGATTTTCGGGACCGCCACGGTGAAATCGCGGCATCCCGAACAGCTGGAGGACACGAAGAGGGTGCCTTACCTTCCTCTTCTGTGTCCGATCGCCGAATGACTGCTCAGTGCCTGAGATTCAGGCATGAGCAGTCAAGCGGCAGAATCATTGATCAATGTTATCCTAGGAGATAACAATGATCAATGTAAAAGATCAGTGTGTGCAGTGTTATAGCCCCCTATAGGGGCTAAAACATTGCAAAAAAAAAGTTAATAAAAATCATTTAAGCCCTTCCATAATAAAAGTAAGAATCACCCCCCTTTTCCCATAAAAAAAAAAAAAAAAAAACTGTGTAAATAAAAATAAACATATGTGGTATGGCCGCGTGCGGAAATGTCCGAATTATAAAAATATATCATTGATTAAACTGCACGGTCACTGGCGTATGCACAAAACAATTCCAAAGTCCAAAATAGCGTATTTTTGGTCACTTTTTATATCATGAAAAAATGAATAAAAAGCGATCAAAAAGTCCAATCAATAAATTTTTTACCTTTTTGCCATAGATTTTTGGGTAAAATGACTGATGTCATTGCAAAGTAGAATTGGTGGTGCAAAAAATAAGCCATCATATGGATTTTTAGGTGCAAAATTGATAGAGTTATGTTTTTTAAAGGTAAGGGGGGAAAAAACGTAAGTGCAAAAATGGAAAAACCCTGGGTCATGAAGGGGTTAAATAAATTCAGCAATTATAAAAAAAAAAACATGTCCTGTATTCTTACCGTGATTCCCTTTGCATAGCTGTTTCCAGCCACTGCCTTTGGCCACCCAACCGATTCTAGAGATAGCAGGTGGCCAGGTGTCTATGGGATTACCAGTGAAGTTAAAGGGGTACTCCCATGGAAAACTATTTTTTTTTTTATCAACTGGTGCCAGAAAGTTAAACAGATTTGTAAATCACTTATATTAAAAAATCCTAATCCTTCCAGTACTTTTTAGGGGCTGTATACTAAAGAGAAATCCAAAAAAGAAATGCATTTCCTCTGATGTCATGACCACAGTGCTCTCTGATGACCTCTGCTGTCCATTTTAGGAACTGTCCAGAGCAGGAGAAAATCCCCATAGCAAACATATGCTGCTCAGGACAGTTCCTAAAATGGAGAGCAGAGGTCAGCAGAGAGCACTGTGGTCATGACATCAGAGGAAATGCATTTCTTCTTTGGATTTCTCTTTAGTATACAGCCCCTAAAAAGTACTGGAAGGATTAAGATTTTTTAATCTGTAAAACAAAAGAAGAACAGGTGCTCACTTGTGGAGAATCAACGAGATCACAGGTGTGTGGGAAAGAGGGGAAAATGGAGGCTCACCCTGCTATGTTGTACAAATTCCCACACAACAAGGATGTACGTATGAAGCAATAGTAGAGGTCTGCAGCCTTCCTGGGAACGGTAGAGATAAATATGGAGACACTTCAAAGATACAGGAGTGCAGGCGCTGACCAAGAAGGGAACAAGTGGAGCCAGGTAGGTAACGAACAGATTCAATACAAATGCGCCGCATTTCACCGCGCTTGCGCGGTTTCTTACCTGGCTCCACTTGTTCCCTTCTTGGTCAGCGCCTGCACTCCTGTATCTTTGAAGTGTCTCCATATTTATCTCTAAGATTTTTAATAGAAGTGATTTACAAATCTGTTTAACTTTCTGGCACCAGTTGATTTAAAAAAAAAAAAAATAAAAGTTTTTCACGGGAGTACCCCTTTAATCCCTTAAAGGGGTACTCCGGTGCTTACACATCTTATCCCCTATCCAAAGATTAGTAATCAGTCCCCGGAGCGTGTTCGCTCTGGGTCTGATTAAGGTCGACCGCAGAGGCGGCGGCATGTGATGTCATGCCCCTGTGTGACATCACGCTCCGCCCCTCAATGCAAGCCTACGGGAGGGGGCGTGATAGCTATCACGCCCCCTCCTGTAGGCTTGCATTGAGGGGCGGAGCATGACATCACATGGGGGCGGGGGTGTGATGTCACACGCCGCCGGCTCTGCGGTCGACCGTAATCAGACCCGGAGCGAACACGCTCCGGGGACTAATTACTAACGGGGTGCCACGTGCATGATCGCAGGCGTCCCCAGCTGCGGGACTCCCGCGATCAGGCATCTTATCCCCTTTCCTTTGGATAGGGGATAAGATGTGTAAACACCGCAGTAGCCCTTTAAGGACGCAGGCCTTTTTCACCTTAAAGACTGAGCCCTTTTTCACAATTCTGACAACCGTCGCTTTACGAATTAATAACTCGAAAACGCTTTTACCGAATATTCTGATTCTGAGATTGTCTTTTCGTGACATATTCTACTTTATTTTGGTGGTAAATTTTCGGCTTTACTTGCATCCTTTTTTGGGGAAAAATCCCCAAATTTCATGAGAATTTTTAAAATTTTGCATTTTTCTAACTTTGAAGTTCTCTACTTGTAAGGAAAATGGATATTCCCAATAAATTTTATTTTTTTTCACAAATACAATATGTCCACTTTATGTTGGCATCATAAAATGGACATTATTTTGCTTTTCGAAAAAATTAGAGGGCTTCAAAATAGAGCAGCAATTTTCAAAAATATAATGAAAATTGCTAAATATGAAGGGACAGATGTTATAGAACTACAACTCCCAGCATGCCTGGGCAATCTAGGCATGCTGAGAGTTTTAGTTTGGCAATATCTGGAGGGCTACCATTTGGGCACCACTGTAACAGTGGTCTCCAAACTGTGACCCTCCAGATGTTGCAAAACTACAACTCCCAGAATGCCCAGACAGCCTTCCAGCGACGATCAGCGGTTCCCAGGCATCTTCTCCTCCAGGTACCGGTCTTCATCTTCTCCCCATGCTCCCATCGACATCCAGGGGTGGACAGAACGGGGGGTTGCCATGGCAACCCACTGTCCTGCTCTACCATTGGTCAGAATCAGTTCTGACCAATGGCAGGGGATAGGAGGAGATCACAGCACTGCGACCTCACTCCTAGCCCTCAGGATGATCGGGGCTGTCACTGACAGCTCCGATCATCCCTATTTTCTGGTTGATCTGGTCACCAGAGACCCAATCAGCCCAATCAGCCCAGTCAATTCAGACATGCGATTTTCTGCGATCGCCGACATGGGGAACCCCCTGGGCAATGTGACGGGATGCCTGCTGAATGATTTCAGCAGGCATCCCGGTCCAGTCCCCAACCGGCTAGCGGCGGGGACCAGAATTCCCACAGGGGTATGCATACGCCCCACGTCCTTAAGGACTTGAGATGCAGGGCGTATGCATACGCCCGGCATCCTGAAGAGGTTAAGTAGCCCTTCAGGATCAGTGGGGGTACCAGAGGAAAAACACATCACAAGATGATGGCATATCCTGTAGATAGTTCATAGTAACATAGTTTACAAGGTTGGAAAAAAAAAAAAAAACAAGAGTCCATCAAATTCAACCTAAAACTCTACTGAGTTGATTCAGAGGAAGGCAAAAAAAAAAAATAAAAACCCTATGAGGCTGCGAGTTGCTCCATGACTTGTTAAAATGGAATAACCTTTTTAAGATTAAAAACCACGCCATGTGACATGTAATGGGCAATGCCAGGCTGTAGTAACGACTACAGTTGTTACGCCGAGTCCCTGCTCCTCCCCGGAGCGCTCGCGGCGTTTCTCTCTCTGCTGCGCCCCGGTCAGACCCGCCGACCGGGAGCGCTGCACTGACATTGCCGGTGGGGATGCGATTCGCATAGCGGGACGTGCCCGCTCTCGAATCGCATCCCAAGTCACTCACTTGTCCCCGTCCCCGGCTGTCTCGTCCTGGCTCCGCTCCTTAGGGCGCGCGTGCACCAGCTCTCTAAGATTTAAAGGGCCAGTGCACCAATGATTGGTGCCTGGCCCAATCAGTCTAATTAGCCTCCACCTGCTCCCTGTCTATTTAACCTCACTTCCCCTTCACTTCCCTGCCGGATCTTGTTGCCTTTGTGCCTGGAGAAAGTGTTTATTGTGTTTGCCATTACTGTGTTCCTGACCTCTTGCTATATCCATTGACTACGAACCTTGCCGCCTGCCCCGACCTTCTGCTACGTCTGACCTTGCCTCTGCCTAGTCCTTCTGTCCCACGCCTTCTCAGCAGTCAGCGAGGTCTAGCCGTTGCCGGTGGATACGACCTGGTTGCTACCGCCGCAGCAAGACCATCCCGCTTTGCGGCGGACTCTGGTGAAAACCAGTAGCAGCCTAGAACCGGTCCACCGACACGGTCCACGCCAATCCCTTGCTGACACAGAGGATCCACATCCAGCCAGCCGAATCCTAACAACAGTATTGAACTCCCTGCCTTCTTATAGTTCAAAAGGTTTAATATCTTGAAAACATAAATAAAAAAATAGCAGCAGCAGGCTAGCATAATAATATACACAATGTACTGAAATGGATGGTTCATGGGCTCATTTCATTTCAGCAGCCACAATAATAACTGCTCTAGCAAGATAGAATAATAAACAGATAATAAATTCATGCCCTGAAGATCAACAATATTCAATGTAAACTATCACAAGGGAGAAGCAGATGGAGTTTTTCCGTAAGCCAATATCTCTACCACCTCAAGCTTGCACTCTTATAACCTTGCCATCAGCTTTTTACAACACAGTTTTGCATACCAGATATAGTATAACTTGTTTTTAGCTTCTGCATCGTATAATAGCATTTCAACACTTTTTTTCCTCTCTCTCCCCCGACTAGCGCAGGATATTTGAAAAGACTGAATCAGAATTCTATTGTGCAGTAGCAATAATGTGATTGTACAGTATAGAAAACCTGTTTCCATATATTCATAGAGGGAAATCTGAGTTAATAGAGAAGTAGACCTGTTTAGGATCCTGACTTCGTGGCCAGGATAGAGAACAGTTACACAGATTCTCTCTTACTTTGGAGGACCTGTCCTGTATTACACCAACAACTCATTGATGTGAATAAGCACTCTGTAAAACTTAATTTCCCCAGCGATGGCGCTGCAGAGAAATTGTATACTTTAAAGGGTACTCAGCCCCTAGACATCTTATCCCCTATCCAAAGGATAGGGCATAAGACATCTGATCGTGGGGGTCCCACCGCTAGGGACCTCCGTGATCTCCATGCTGCACCTAGCGTTCTTTTAGAGCAGGGGTCTCAAACTCCTGGCCCCTGCTCTAAACCCCTGCTCTAAATGAACGGTAGGTGGAGCATGGAGAATTAAAATTTGAGGCCCACAACAGGGATCTGGAATTAGTATCACCCGACGCCCAGGACATGCAGTTCCGGGTGCTGGGCAAGCAGCGCTAAATGCCAGAAGAAATTCACACACTTTGGCAAACTGCTACAGTACTTACATCTTCCTGTTGCAGCCCATTACGAGCCTTCCTGGAGGGGTGCGCGTGATTGGTGACATCATCGCATGTGCAGCGCAAGACACCAGGACACTGACATCCTGCGCGGCGCATGTAATGACGTCACCTATCGCGCGCATCCCTGCACAGAAGTGTGATAGCCTGGGGGATGTAGGGTTTGGGGAGTGTAATTAAAGGGTGCTTGTTAACCCTTGCTATTCGTGACGCCAGGTTGAGGGCTCCTCAGTAACACTTGTTCTACCGCCACCCTTCCCAAGAGCGATAGGGAGGTATATAATAATAGATTGTCCACAACCGGAGAGTTTTCTGAAACAGGATTAACTTTTACTGAAGAATTTCTGCAAGCTTCAATAACAGAACAGTCTCTAAGCATAACAACTGCTTTCCTTGGAGATGGACAAAGGTTGGGACTTTAGCATTTAGATTCTTTTAGTATTGTGCGCTGTTCCACGGAATTTAGGGGATTTAGTTGCAGTCCAGTAGTCAGTAGCGGGGATTTAGATTTGAACTCAGGGTTTTGGTTCAGCTGAGGCCGGCAGGTTTTTCAGGCCTAGCATGTCTTTGAAAGTTGCACAGAACTGTCCTGTTAGTCCGGCATCCACGAGAGCAGCAACCCAAGAGAGCGATAATTGGACGCAGCTCCCTTATATGGGCAGGGGCTGGACTAGTGCCAATTGGTCCACACTGATGTCAATCACCATTACAAAGACTTGTGGGTAACACGTGACCCAAGGACCTTCCAAGGTCCTTCAACATACCATAGAGGTTATTAGCATGGTCACATGACCGAAGGTCCTGCAACGCTAAACAAGGTAAGCACTATACATTATCATAAAATATATATAATTATTAAATATATACATGTATTATCATTAGAGAATTACACTTGAAGAGAGGCGCCTAGGGGCTGTCCCACCTGAGGAACCCTACCTGAACGCAGTTACTCTGACTTTGGGGACCTCTACACTAGGTACGGTATGCAATACGGTACCGGGACACCACAGAAGGCTCGCCATCGGCTGCTGCAGGAAGATGTAAGTACCAGTGGCGGGAGACACCATGGCCGCTCAGCACCCTCCCCCTCTGTCAGCTGTGCCGTCCACTAGCAGCACCCCCCCCCCCCACACCCCTGGTCCTCAGCTGGGGACGGCACGTCTGCGGTTAGCACCCCAACAACCCGCCTGACCCCCCCCCCCCCCAACCAGGAACAACAGGGATGCTAATGAGGGATGCTTGGCACAGCAATGTGTGTGGGGGGGGTAGTGATACAGACATGATGAGGCACAGTAATGTGTGTGAGGGGGTGGGGTGGGTTGATGCAGACATGATAAGGGCACAGTGATGGGAGGGCTAAGTGATAATCATATCATCCTCATCACCCCCCTCATTACTGTGCCCCATCATGTCTGCATCACCTCCCCCCCTCCACATTACTGTCCCTTTTCATGTCTGCATCACCCCCCCCCACACATTACTGTCCATCTTCATGTCTGCAGCATCACCCCCCCCACACATTACTGTGTCTCTAGATGTGTGCTCCACACCCCCACACATTACTGTGCCTCCTATTTTCTGCATAACTGCATTATCACACCTAAGAGGCACAGTAATGAGGGGGATGATGATGCAGAAATAAGGCACAGTAATCAGGGTTGGGGGGGCAGTGTGTAATAATATAATATTCAAAGGAGCAGTGTGTAATAATATTATATTCAGAGGACGCAGTGTGTGGTAGAATTATATTCAGAAGGAGCAGTATTATATTGAGAGGGCGCAGTGTGTGGTAGTGTTATATTCAGAGGATACAGTGACTGGCAATGTTTTATTAACTATTGTTTTCATATGGATCAGAATCTTCTGATGAAGTAAGGAGCCATCTAGATGTCAAGTTCTGCAGAGAGAAAAGTTAGCTTGAAGAAGTCACAGCGGTATGTAACTAAATCAGATAAGAAAAGATTATAGAGAAGACGTCAAGACCTGTGAGTTACTTATAACATTGTCTGATATGTCCTATCAGGGCTGTAGCGATTACTTTCAATGTCAACATTTTACATTTGGTGGGAGTGACACCATTTTTTACCCCACCGGGGACACCAACCCTAGGAACGCCACTGGTAAGTATTGTAGCAGTGCTTGCCTAATGACTCAATAGGGAGGCCTGCTAATCACCAGGGGCTAATGGTAACCTATCTTCTTAGGGGGTATAGTTGTTTAAATAGGAGCCCTACGTGTAATATCTATCTTGGGGCCTGTACACCTATTGAGAACCCCTACCTGATCATCAGGCAGGGCTCCCCAGTAGGTAGACAGGCCCCCAGATAGATATCACACCCATTAGCCAATTCAACAAAACAGCAGCACACAGAATCAGATGAAAGCGTGCCAGGCTTTATTCATCAGATGCCACGACGTTTCCACCGTCTCACACGGTCTTTGTCAAGCAAATAACATGTCCAAGTGCTCGCAGGGCCTCTATCAAGGTGGTACAGCCAGTACCCCAGTCAGAGTGGCCCGGGGCCCTAGGGCTGCAACATGCTGGGACCGGTCCCTGCATGTGCATAACCGGACCCTTCACCTGTGGCCCCATCGTGCCCCCTGTGACTGGGCCAGCAGGTGAAGGGGGGGGGGGGCTGCGCCCGCGGATCCGGGACACCTGTCCCGAATCCCCGAATGACTGCAGCTTTTAACACTGAGTGCCACTTTAAGACGCACACAGCGTTGATTGTGCGCTCGGCTGCAGCAGCTGACATAACAGGAAGGTGTCACTCCAGCCCAGACTTCCTGTGCAGCAGCGGCTCTGCGGAGGCTGTCAGCACAGGAAGCAGAGAGAAGAGGAGAGAACAGGAGCTGTTGGGGAACGAGGCAGAGGTGAGTGTTTTTTTTTTGCTAGAGGCATTACTATATATAGGGGCCATGTGAGGGGGCATTATTATGTGAGGGGCATTACTTATATGGGGCAAAGTGAGGGGGCATTACTTACATGGGGGCAAAGTGAGGGGGACATTACTTATATGGGGCAATGTGAGGGGTGCATTACTTGTATGGGGCAAAGTGAGGGGGGCATTGCTTATATGGGGCAATGTGAGGGGGCATTACTTATATAGGGACAATGTGAGGGGGCATTAATTATATGGGGCAATGTGAGGGGCATTACTATATATGGGGGCAATGTGAGGGAGCATTACTATATATGGGGGCAATGTGAGGGGGCATTACTATATATGGGGGCAAAGTGAGGGGGGCATTACTTATATGGGGTCAAAGTGAGGGGGCATTACTTATTAGTATTGCCCCCCTCATATGGCCCCCATATGTAATAATGCCCCCTCACATGGCCCCCATACATAATAATGCCCCCTCACATGGCCCCCATATATAGTAATGTCCCCATATAAGTAATGCCCCCTCACACAGCCACCATATATGGCCGTGTGAGGGGGCATTATTATGAATGAGGGCCATGTGAGGGGGCATTACTATATATGGGGCAATGTGAGGGGGCATTACTATATATGGGGATCATGTTAGGGGGCATTACTTATATGGGGACAATGTGAGAGGGCATGATTATATATGGGGGCCATGTGAGGGGGAATTATTATGTGTGGGGCCATGTGAGGGAACATTATAATCTATGGTGGTAATGTAAGGAGACATTATTATATATGGGGTCAATGTGAGGGGGCATTATTATGTATCGGGGATGTGTACGGGGACATTATTATATATGGGGGCAATGTGAGGGGTGATTACTATATATGAGGGAAATGTATGTGGGCATTATATTGTATGGGGTAATGTACGGGGCATTATATTATATGGGGCAATGTGAGGGGGCATTATAATGTACGGGGGTATTATAATGTATGAGTACAATGTTGGGTCTTATACTATACAGGGGCACAGAAGGGACTACTATATGGGGCAGTGTAATACATATAGGGGGTTTGTATAGAGGTGAGGACTTTGCAGTAGCAAGAATCCTAAAATGTTTTTCTGGCAGATTCTGTGAAGATGAGTTGTGATCAGGAGAAATCTTCATGATGACCCAGGACAGATGGAGAAGAAAGAAAAAAGGGAGCGACTCCGATCAGAGAAGATGCCCCTGTGAGTATGTAACTTTAATGACTTATATGGTCTACAGCCCCTGTGTACAGCTCAAATCTACTCCTATATAAGGGTTATTGATCTTTTGTATAGTGGTTTTTATTCAATAACAATATAGCAGTGTTAGTCAGTGGTAATGTAGTGGTCATGGTGTGGTGGAATTATATGTCCCTTGTATGGTGGTGTTATTAGTGATACTAGTCTGTGTATAGCGGCTTTTATTTCCTTACAGTATGGTGGTATTATTTTGTCACTGCAGAAATAATTAGGAGTGGTGATATTATTTTATGTTTCTAAGCCTGATACCAAGATACAATCTAGTGTGTGCAACAGTGAAGTAAGGTGTGTGTGTGGGGGGGGGGGGGGGGGCAGACTACAAACTGTGTAAGGGGGCACAAACATTTTTGATGGCAGCCCTTTATCAGGCACTGATATAAGTAACTCACAGGTCTTGACGTTTTCTCTATAATCTTTCCTTACCTAATTTACTTTTCTCTCTGCAGAACTCCAGATGGCTCTTTACTTCATCAGAAGATTCTATTCCATATGAAAACAATAATTAATATAACACTGCCAGTCACTGTATCCTCTGAATATAATACTACCACATACTGAGCCCTCTGAATACTATACTATCACACACTGCGCCTTCTGAATATAATTCTGCCATACACTGTACCCTCTGAGGTGCCGCCCGCAGCTGAGGACCAAAGGTGGGGTGGGGTGGCGTGCTGCTAGTAGACGGAAAAGCTTATGGGGGGAGGGTGCTGAGCGGCCATGGTGTCTCCCGCCACTGGTACTTACATCTTCCTGCAGCAGCCGATGGCGAGCCTTCTTTGCGGGGATGTGCACGATAGGTGGCGTCATCACATGTGCCGCACAGGACGTCAGCGTCCCAGCATCTTGCGCTGCGGATGCTACAATGTCACCAATCACGCGCACCACTCCAGAAGGCTCGTAATGGGCTGCAACAGGGAGATGGAAGTACTGTAGCAGTTTGTCAAAGTTTGCCTGGTGCCCGGAACTGCATGTCCCGGGCGTCGGGTGATACAAATTCCAGATCCCTGTTGCGGGCCTCAAATTT